>NW_020958111.1:3933-9757 GCF_003031625.1 Empidonax traillii | reverse complement strand
TCTTCTCTTCTCTTCTCTTCTCTTCTCTTCTCTTCTCTTCTCTTCTCTTCTCTTCTCTCTTCTTTTTTCTTTTCTTTTCTTTTCTTTTCCCTTTTCTTTTCTTGTCTCTTTTCTTTATTTTCCTTTCTTTCCATACTCTTTCCAAACTGAAGCAAAAGCAAAATTCCCCCAAAAAAATTTAAATTTGGAGCCAAACAGTAACGACTGGCAGCTCTTTGCAGTGCCAGGGGGCACATTCTGTCCGTGGCTGGCTCGAGATCAAGCAGGAAATGATGGAAAATTGGGGAAGAAGAGGGGAGGGAAAAGTCAAACCAACAGGAAGCTCCAAAAAATGGGACACTGTAACTGCTGGCTGATTCGAGGTGCGGCTGATGCCCAAATCAGAACGTGTGCATCCCTGGTTTTTATCAGGATAGACTCTCCCTGCAGCCAAACTGAGGCACAGGACACCTGTTCCATCTGTAACGGGGAAAAAACTCCCCAAAAAAGCTCCAAAAAATGGTTTTCCAGCCCCAATTTTTGCGGCTCTGTGCTCCGGGGAGGTGTCTCGCAGCAGGTGGCAGCAGTGGGTTTGAGCAGCCGTGGGTGGGACCCGCTGGGTGCTCACTCAGCAGCACCTGCATCCCACCCCAGCACCTGGAATTTCGGGAGGTGGGCTGAGCAGCCTCCCCCTCCCCCGCTGCCCCGCTTGGTGCATCTCTCCCTCCCCAAAAATCAAATTTTAGGAGGTCTGTAGGGCTGTTTTGGGATGGGGAGGACGGGCACACAGACGCAGCCTGGCTGCTTTATCCTTGTTTTCTCTGCAGTGGAGATTCCCCTTGGAATCTCAGACAACCTTTTAATAGTCCATATTCCCTAATCAGAGTTTTCCCCTCTTTTTCTGCTTTTTTTTTTTTTTTTTTCCCCAGGTTACTTTCTGGAACTGGGGAGGGCTGTTGTGGGTGGTGTGTGTCCCCTCCACAGGGTTATTCTGCGGGATCATTTCAGCCCAATTCAGGACAATGCCCTTCCCAAACACTGGATGAAATCCATGTGGGAGCAGCCACCCAGCCCTTCTTGTACCCTCAGACCAGACTTAAGCCTGGTGTAAATACAGGACAGGAGGGTGGCAGGGACAAGTGATGAGCCCAAGGCCACACAGGCAAGACTTGGGTGCCCTCTGGCCCCCATCCTGGGGAAGATTTAGTGGGAATGCTGGTGTGTCCATGTCACCCATTCCCTGGGGACTGGGAACAACACAGCCAGGGTAGGGAATGTGGCTCAGCCCTCCCCTGGGAATCTTTTCTGTTGGAATTAACTCAGATTTCTGGACAGCTGCTATCTGTGGGCTCAGGGAGTTGATGTCTGAGCATCCAGGGGAGAAGGGGATGGGAGAAGGGGGGAACTCCCCAGTCCCACCCTGTGTGTGTAGAACCCAAATGATGGCTCTGAAAGGAAGGGTCGATATTCTTTACCACTTTTTTAAACGTGTATTTCTATACATTTCTATGCATAGATTTGCATGCACGAGCTGGCAAACGCCCCTGCAGCCCAGGCACGAGCACAGCAGCTGAGGGAGAGGTGGATCCCTAAAAAAATGAATCCCTCTGCCTTCAGCCTTTGGATACGCTCCGGAGGCTCCCCAGCGAGGCCGACGTCCCCTTCTGCGGGTGCCTCACCCTTTTGGGATGCTCTGGGGCTCTGAGCTGCATCCCTGCCCCAAAATGGGGACACACACAGGAGCATCCACCCCACCTCCCCAGGTGGGCTGTGCCCCTCACAGTGGGTGTGAGGGTGGCTTTGTCCTGCCGGCTCCTGGGTGGTCCCCAACAGCATCGGCGAGTGAAAAGGGTTCTCTGAATCCCCTGCCTTGCTTTATGGCAATAACTGCAGGGAGTTATTCTCCCCCAGAATTAAGTCCATGGCTGGTGGAAAGGGCCTTAAGGTAGCACTTCTCAGCCCCGATTGTCTTGGCCCCCTCGGAACAAAAAAGCAGATTGTGCTGCTGGACAAAAGGGGGGGTTTTCTGTGTAACTTCTTGTCTGGGAGCATTCAGAGTGTGTGATACTGATCTAAATACCCAGGGGCTGGGAGATCTCATGTCCTGGGCAAACTTCCCATTCAAAACAAGCATTTGCTGGGAAATTGCATTGGGGGGGGGGGAGAGCCAAAAAAGCTCATTCAGCTCCTGCTGGTGCAGCCCTGGCTGGGTGCACTGCCTTTAAGGGGTGATCTGATTAAAAAACCCTTGGTGGCACCGGGGCTGATGTGAGAGGAGGTGTGAGAGGCTGAACAGGGAGATGGGATGCCCAGAGGGGTTTGTGCACTGGTTGTGGACTCTTCCAGCTCCTGTTCCTGCAGCTTTTCCTCACTATCTCCCTGTTTCTAGAGGGAGAAGTGATGATGCATCGTGTGCTGCTTAATGCCTGGAACCCAAAATTCCAGACCCTACTCCTGACCCTGGGACATGGCTGGTCAGGGATCACCTGCCACGAGAGAGAGATGTCTCCACCCACACTCCTTTCACTTTATTTTATCAGGAATAAAATAAAGGCCAGGGCAGGTCTTCAGGGCACGTTGGTTTGTGTTTCATCCAGGAGAAGGGCTCAGCTCCAGGGGCTGAGATTCCCTGAGATCAGCCTGGGGACAAGGGGGAAATGGCTTCAAACTGAAGGAAAGTAGGTTTGGATTAGAGATTTGGAAGAAATTCCTCCCTGTGAGGTTGGGCAGGCCCTGGCACAGGTTGCCCAGAGAAGCTGTGGCTGCCCCTGGATCCCTGGAAGTGTCCAAGGCCAGGTTGGAGCAACCTGGGCTAGTGGGAGGTGTCCCTGCCCATGACAAGGGAGTGGAATGAGATGATCTTTAAGGTCCCTTCCAACCCAAACCATTCAATGATGATGATGATGATGATGATGATGGTGGTGGTGATTCTAAGATGAGGCTGAACAGTGGCCAGTTTGCTCTGAAATTGCCTCTCAGGAGTTTTTGGGCAGATGCAGCACGTGGGGGATGGGAAACCCGGGCTAAATCAGAGAGGGGAAGGGGAAATGCCTGGATAGGTCACCTCAACAGGTGCTGGAGGTTGCTGGTGCTGCTGGGAGGGGGGACTCAAAGGTGGGGATGGCTGTGGTTTCAGCAACAGAACCAGTTAACACCAGCAGGGATTAAGCTTTGTTACTGGGGATCAGGGCTGCTGTTTGGGAGCAGGTCCCCTCCAACCTTCTCACCCCTTTGCCCCAAGCACCAGCAGTGAAGTCCTGCCCAGAGAGCTCTGAATTCTCCATCCTTGAAGGCTCCAAGACACAGCTGGGTGAAATCCTGCTCCACTTGGTCTGACCCAACCTCTTGCTGCGTTTTGGCCAAGAGGTTGCATCAGAGACCTCCTGAGGTCCCTTCCCACCTGAGTTATCCTATAAACCCAGGGCAGGAGGGACACCTGGACCTGTCCTGTCTGTCCCTGGGATTGGAGACTCTTCTTGTGTCTGTGATGGCTGGAAGGTTCCATCAAAGCCAAGAGCCATCAGTCCTGAGGGTTTTGAAGGAGGTCGTGGAATCCCAGAGGGGTTTGGGTTGGAAAGGGCATTAAAGATCATCCCATTCCACCCCCTGCCGTGGGCAGGGGCACCTTCCACCAGCCCAGGTTGCTCCAAGCCCCGTCCAACCTGGCCTTGGACACTTCCAGGGATCCAGGGGCAGCCACAGCTTCTCTGGGCAACCTGTGCCAGGGCCTCCCCACCTTCACAGGGAAGAATTTCTTCCAAACATCTGATCTAAATCTCTCCTCTTTTAGTTTAAAACTGTTCCCTCTTGTTCTATTGCTACCTTCCTGTCTAAAAAGTCACTCTCCTTCTTCTTTATAAGCCCCCTTTAAGTACTGAAAGGTCCTGTTAAAGTCCTGAAGGTTCTGTTCTGGCAACAACCCAGACCCCGTGGGTGGGGCTTCCTAAATAATTAAAATTTCACTGCCACTCCAGCATTTTAAAAATATTTCTGTGCAATGTTCAATTTACTGTGACAGTCATTTTATCAAAGCAATTTGGAAACAATTTCTGTTATTTACCATCTAAACCCCCACATTATTTTAGTAGCATAACTCTATGAGAGAATTTTTAATTTTTTTTTTATTATTTTTAATTTTAGTTTTGATTTTTTAAATAAAATAATCCAATAACCTCGTGTTTCTTCAGGGATTTCAAACCAGAGGTGTGCCCACAGTTGCCCCAACACAGCCCATCTCACCCTGCTGACTGGAGAGGTCACATTTGCTTCCCATCATCACCTCCGCAGTTTGGTTGCCCCAAAAGTGTGACCTGCTCCTGTTGCTCCTGGAGCAGGATCAAAACACTCCAGCTCTGAGAAGGTGCTGGATAAGAGCCCCTTCTTCTCTCTTTCCAACAGCCTGTGGGTTTTTTCAGGGATGGTAACCCCGGGAACTGCTAATTCCATGGACCAGCTGGCCCAAAAATGATCATTTTGAAAAGAGGAGCCCGTTTTTTACCCCAAAACTCTGGAAAATCTTGATCCCAGGCTGGTCTGAGACACCTGCAAGGTTTACTGGGCACAGAGAGGTTGGGATAATCCTTCCTGCCCAAACACCTTGGAGAGAGGCACAGCTGCCTTCCCACGGTGACAGAGCGTTAACTCCATCCCTGCCCACGACATTCCTGCTGGTCTCCACGAATTCCCCTGTGAATTTGGGGCAGCAGCTTTTCCCAAAGGGTTTTTCCTGGTTGCTCCTGGACCACGGTACCTTCATTTGGAGTTTGGGGGTGTCACGGATGAGACGGGTGGGTGGGAATAAACTGCCCACACTCGGGAGCCTGGATAGGATCAGACCCTCCCGGCAAAGCTTTTGGGATGTATAAGAGACAACAGAAAGCTCTTCCTGGCAATAATAATAATAATAAAAAAGCGGAAAGCCGAGCAGAATAAAGTCACCGAGGCTTGCTGTGCCTCCCAAAGGTCTCCAGCCTCGCGTTTTCCAGGCTGCTGGTCCGTCCCTGCAGGGACATTTCCAACACTAGATGGAGCAGCGACCCTAGACATGAAGGAGAAACAAAAAAAAAAACAACAAAAAAAAACAAAACCCAAAACCATCCTGCTCGCCTTTCTCTCCTCGCCTTCCACCTCTGCCCCGAGGGGAATTTGGGGCAGAACAGCTCCTTTTCAGCGCTCGGGCGGGTCGGTGGATGCTCAGAGGGGACCGTCCCTCCGTGACCTGCGGTAGCCGAGGGATTAGGGACTCGCTGGAGGGGGGACATCGCCCATCCCGGGAGGGGAAGGAGGGATCAGGAGGATCAGACTCCGGGTCATTTCCTTGTTGCCTTAACACGGGCGTTTTTAACTCGGCCGCACAAAGGCAGCGGGTCAAAGGCTGGGGATTAAAAGGTGGCGGAACACAGAGGGGCCGTGCCTGGGTGTCCGGTTTTGCGGCTGTGAAAGGACACGTTGGGGTTTCTCCAGGGCTGAGGGGGATCCTTGGATCTCCCCCCTGGAGGCCACAGGGTATGTTCCCACCCGCCACAGGTGCTCTGAGCTCCTTTCCTAACGCGGTTCTTCCCATCTCTCACCCGTGTGTTTGGATCCAATGGGACAGATTTAGCTGGCAAAGTGCTTTTTTCCCCCGAGGTCTGAGGGGACTTTCGTGCCTGTGGGAAATGCCTCCTTCAGCAGGTGAACAGGAGCCTCTAGGATGGAGCTCCCTGCAAGTTGGTGCCTCAGTTTCCCTCAGCATAGAATGGTTTGGGTTGGGAGAGACCTTAAAGATCATCCATTCCCACCTGTTGCCATGGACAGGGACACCTTCCACCAGCCCAGGTTGCTCCAAGCTCCATCCAACCTGGCC
>NW_020958111.1:0-3423 GCF_003031625.1 Empidonax traillii | reverse complement strand
GGGCCCCGGGCAGCTGTGCCTAAACTCATCTCATGTTTGTTTGTGACAATCCATGGAATTCTGCAGTTCAGGTGGACTGTTTGGTCCCTGGAGGTGCTGGGACTCCAGAAAGTGTCCACCTCCCAGCTGAGGAACCTCAGCCAAACTCCTGCTCTTGGATGGGCGGATCTGGCTTTGAGTGGTCTTCACGGGGACCGATTGTGGGAGCGTGTCAAGGAGCACACAATCCATTGCAGGACCTTGTTCCCACGTCCCACACCACCCCTACACCAGGACAGACCCAAACTGAGCCCCAAGACTTCGGGGCTCCCACCCCCAGCCAAGTGACCCTACAGAACGAGGGGCTGCTCGTTCCTCCTCGAGCTGGATGTCCCCACGGAGTCAGACGTGTGTCTGGTGTGCCTGCCCTGGCCCCACCACCCAAAACCTCCCTCTGGGGTCAAGGCACGTGTTGGGGTCACCAGACCTTGCAGGCTTGTCCATCATTCTGGGGTGCAAAGCCCCGGGGGAAGGCAGGGGAAACCATTCCATAGCCCTGGGTGGTGGGAACTTGGACACTCCAACGAGGGCTTCAAAAGTCCCTCCCAGTTCTGGGAAGGTGTCTGAGCTCAGGAATGACCAAATTGTCAAATACCTGAGCCTTGAGTCAGCTCTGAGGAGGAAACATGCATAAACAAGCAGCAAGCCAGGAAACTCCAGGCTGGGCTGGACAAAGGCAGCACTCAGGGGGTTGGTGTGTCTGAGGGAGAGCAGCAGAACCCAGGGCAGCAGGTTTTTGGGTGATAATCAGCAGCAGAACCCAGGGCAGCAGGTTTTTGGGTGATAATCTCAGCACCTTGAGCTGTGCCTGAGAGCAAAGTGAGGGCAGATTTCGGCAGCACTGCTGAGGAACGCCCAGGGCTGGCCAGAGCTGCACTGCTGGCCCAGGTGGTGGGAGAAATCACAGCATTCCCTTGGGATTTCTGCTGAGGTGGGGGGGATAAAAGCAGAGTTCATCCCACTGGAGGTGGGGAAACTGAGGCAGGGAGCACGTGGGAGTTGGTAGCTCATGTCTGTGGTGTTCCTGAGTCCTTGTTGTGACCACAGTTTCTCTGGGGGTCAGAAAATAAACAGCCCCAAATCTCAGCAGTCAGGGCTGGATCCCAATGGGGCTTTTCATGGCCCACCCCTCTGAATTCCCCCTCTGGTCTGAGGTGAGAAGGCAAAGAAATTTCCCTCAGGGAAGGTCAAGCATCACCTCAGGAGCTTCCAGTCCATGTTCAGGCTTGGCTGCAACCCCTGGGAGTGGAGGTCCACCTGTCTTTTTTGTGCCTCAGTTTCCCCTAACACAGAATGAGACCTATCAAACCGTCTCCTTGCACTTAAACTGAAAGAGGAGGGATTTAAATTAGATATGAGGAAAAAATTCCTGACTGTGAGAGGGATGAGACACTGGCACAAATTGCCCAGAGAAGCTGTGGCTTCCCCACCCCTGGAAGTGTCCAAGGGCAGGTTGGACAGGACTGGGAGCAGCTTGGTCTGGTGGGAGGTGTCCCTGCCCACGGCAGGGGGTGGAACCGGGTGATCTTTTAAGGTCCCTTCCAACCCAAAACCATCCTGAGATTCTGAGCACAGTTGTGACTCCCGAAATTTTCTCTTCCAATTATCCAGTGAAGGGAAGGAAAATCGAGCTGGTGCGAGGAGATGGGCGAAGGAGACCTGGTGCACCTGCAGAAAATCCACCATTGCTGGCGGCTCTGGGGCAAAGCAGCCACAGCCCCGCCGTGTGGGGTGAGGCTGACCCACAAACTACTTATCCCCTCGTTATCTTTGGGGCCTTCATGGCTCTGCAGGCCCTGAGCTGGCAGAATCCCCCCCACCCAGGGGGCCCTGGTGGCTGATGAAGAGCCGGGGAGTGACGGACACGCGCCGGGTTCGCCCTCCCGGCTGGAACGCTCTTATGGCTCCCCTGGCACTTCCCATTTTCTCTGGGGCAGCACTTGACACACAACAGAGGCATTGTCACTGTTCCTCGAGCTCCCAGGTGAGGGGAGTGGGAAAACCCCCTCCTCAGGGTCGCTCTGCCTGTGCCTCCTTCCTCCCCAGAAACCAAGTGGGTTTGTGCAGCTCCTCGGTCAAGTGTGGGCATTAACTCTGCCCTGGGGAGTCACTTCAGCGACATTTGCACCCAGGAATGTGCCTTATCTGATTTCCCTGCTGCATTTGCTCTTCCACGGCCCTGCAGAGCAAGGCTGAGGCTCCCCTGTGGGATCCCAGAGCAAGAATTCCTGGGGGAGCATCAGTGGGGTGATGGTGCCTTCCCAGGACCGTTCTCCAACAGCCGCTGTTTTTTGGACACTAAACAATTTCCCAGACAGGACAGGGGCTGTCCCATGTTTCTCGTGGAAGAGATTGAGATGATGACAGCCCTCCCAACCAGCTGCTCTTTGAAGGGGGTCAACAATTCAACCCCATTCACCCCGCGCCTCAAAGCGGAGGCAAGGACAGAAAAATTCCTCTGGGACCTCAGACATAACCAGATCTCCCCACAAACAGATTCCCCTCTGGATTATTGGAGATGGGGAGCTTTCCATGCTGGATTTCTTCGCTAAAAAAACCCCACCTTTTCCTTTAGGGGAGCGGGGAGGGGGCTGTGGGCTGGGGGAAACACGCCAGGAATGTGACAAGCCTGTTCTCCTGCTTGTTTGTGTAAACGAGCTGGGTCTATTCCCTTCCTCCTCAAGTGCAAGGTTTTTTTTAAGCCTCCTTGAAAAGCAAATTTGCTTTCAGGGCACATGGATGCCAGCACTGGGCAGGGGGGGGTGGGGAGGAGTGGTGGTTGGCGATGATAATCATTAATAATATTAATCTCTGAGAATCATAAAAGCCAGAAGTGGCGGGTGGTGAGCAAGGGCTCCATCTGACACTGCCCACCACCCTCATGCCTGTGTCTCCATCCTCGATTCCCATCACTGATGCAGGGCTTTGAGATGTCCCTGTGAAAGCAGGGCAGAGCACAGACCCCACTGAGGAAGTCCCTGTCACCCCCTCCACCAGCACCTTCAGTTCTAGCTTAGAACACTTCCTGGCAGCAATACCTTAATAATAATAATAATAATCGTTATTAATATGATAAAAATTATTATTATTTGCAGCCAGTTACATCCTTGCAAATGCCACTCTCCCAGGAGATACCTGCAGAATGATCCCTCTCTAAGTGATGCTCGAAGACCCCAAAATATCCCACCCCTGGCACCGTGGGTGGGGGGGAGAAGGCAAATTTTCAAGGACATTTTTGGCACTAAGAGAACAAGAGCTGGCTGTTTGGGAATATTGCTGATTTTGGGAAGAAGGGTTAAATCCTGACATGTTCCTCCCCAGTGCCCCAAAACTCAAAAGTCCCATCCCATCCCATCCCATCCCATCCCATCCCATCCCATCCCA
>NW_020958110.1:13003-17028 GCF_003031625.1 Empidonax traillii | reverse complement strand
GAAAGGGAGGGTAAATAAAAACCAGGCAAGCCAAGGAGATGCAGCTCCCTGGATGTTGTTTCTTATTAAACTGAATGCTAAATTCTCAGGCTGCCCCTCCCCACAAAGGAGCCAATTTCCCCTAAAATTCCATGGCATTTTATCCCTTCTTTGGCCACTCACTGTGTTTCTACCTCAGTGTTACCTGCCCTGGGTTCTTCCAGTGCTCCAGGAGGTCTTGGTTGTGATCAACTGTCTGTTGTGTCCACAGAGCCTCAAGCTCGAGAGTTGGACTCTCTGATCCTTGTGGGTCCCTTCCAGCTCAGGATATTCTGGGGGTCTGTAAAAACAGGGTCCCTGTGGTGGAATTCCTGCCTGGAGAGCAGGATGTTGTCCAGAGAGGGACAGGATGCTTCAGTCTCTCCCTTCCCAAGGGGTATCCAGGGATTGAACTACCCCAGCAGCCTCTTCTTTCCTTAAAAAGTTTCTAACTTGAGTTCCAAAGTGGAAGATTTTGCCCCCAGGGGTTGAAAAACTGTCCTGGGACGTGGCAGTCGAGTTTAACACTCTGGGCCTGTTTGGAAGAATCTTTGGGAAGAACCTTCCCTTCTGGGGTGGGTCTGGAGTCTCAGAAGGGGAAAATGGGAGTTGTGAGGAGCCAAACCCATGGAGAAGGTTATGGAGTGACAGTCCTGTAGGTCAGAGGTTCCTCTGGCTTCCAACAAGGATCCCAATGTTTATTAAAACAAAAAACCTGTTCCTTTCTTCATAACATCTTCTGATTTCTCGCCTCTGTGGAGCCCAGTTTGCAAACTCCGGCGTTTTTCGTCATGGACAATCTGTCCTAGGAGCTCCCAACCCCTGGAGCAGATCAGCAGTGGATGAACCTGAAGGTTTCTGGGAATAAAGCTGGAATGCTCCATTTTAGGAAGGACCTTTTCCCTGAACTCTGGGAGCTGCTCAGGTGGAACAGGTTATTTTAATTCTTGTGCCCCCAAACTCTGGGCTGTCCAAGCCCAGTGGTTATTCCTGACTCCCTTTTTCAGGGAAAGGGGGAACTGGGATCTCTGAAAGGGACAGTATTAGGGAGGCTTTTGTGTCAGTCCTGACTCCTGGAGCAGAGAGCCCCAGCAACTGGAGATGAACTTGCCTATTGGAGTTTTACTTCGGGAGGAGATAAGACACATTTACAGCTCTCAATCAGCAACTGCCTGAGGGTTGTGGAAGGTCAACATCCTTGTTGGGTTTCCTTTTTTTTAATGGATCAATGGACTGTGAGTGTAAATGTGCAGTTCTCCCAGACTCATGGAATGGGTTGAGTTGGAAAGGACCTTAAAAATCACCCCATTCCCACCCCCTGCCGTGGGCAGGGACACCTCCCACTAGGCCAGCTTGATCCTTGAGCACTGCCAGGATGATGGAGCAGCCACAGCTTCTCTGGGCAGATTCTCTGACTCCTTTCCTGACACTCTGGATGGGAAACATTCCCTGCTCCTGGTTTTATAGCACCTGAACAACTGATGATTCCCTAAAGGGGTGTTCTCCCTCTTGGTGGTGACCAGGCCCAGTCATCTGAATTCCTTGGAGTGGGAAGGTCCCACCAGGGCAGCGACTCCTGCCTCTTGTCTCTCCTGTTGTTTCAAGGCAGAGCAGCCACAGAAAGGACATAACTGAGGAATTCCATGGAAATATTATTTCCTCCTTCTTTCTTCCTGCCTGAGGTGCAATTTGACTTGGGTTTGAGGTTTAATTTACTGAAGTTGTGACAGGCAAAAGGAGATAGGTCCTTGTACTGGGGAACCTGCACATGATGTAGGGGGTTAAACCTCACCTGGACTCATAAATCAGCTGGAAAAAATTAATAGCAGAGGCATTCCCAAGGGATTTCTCCATCCTTGGAGACTCAAATACATAAGTTCTGAGTAACCTGATCTAGTTAGACTTGCTTTGAGGTGACCTAAAGGCACCAAAAGGAACACCCTGTAGGACGCTGGAAAATTGTTCTGGAGGGTGTAGATCCAATTGGGAGTGACTCTTCCCCAATTCCTTGGTACCTGACTGGAAACAAGGAACAGAGTGCTGGAGTCCCTTGGTGCTCTCAGTTTCTCTTCTCTCTTTTTATTATTCTGGAATTGCACATCGAAATGTTGCTGGTTGTCAAATTCCATGAGATTCCCAAGCAGGAGAATCTGTTGAAACCTCTTTTTGTTCCTCTTAGATTCCTTGTGGTTTTATCTTTTTATTCCTGTCTTTAGATCAGTTGGTGGCAGTTCCCAGAAAAAAATAGTTTCCTGCTGAACTAAAGAAATGGCTCCAGACCTTCTAAAGTTTGGTTTTGGTTCTCTTTCCCCCCAATAGATCCTCATTTTTTCACATCCTTCCTTGCAGAGTGGCAGTGAAGTGGCTTTTTGCTCTGGCTGGGTGTGAAAAGTCACCCTCAGGTAATTGTGGGCTCAGCCCTGAGCGGGCTGGATTTGTGGCCATGGCAATCTCCTCCAGGAATAAAGTGCAGCTCCCAGAGCCATCCTGTTGGATTTGGTGCTGCCACAACCCCCTCTGCAGAGAGGGAGGTTTGCAGTGCTGGGAAATGAGGGCAGGGGCTCTGTCAGGATGGAGCAGGGGACACTGGCTGAGGGATCTCAGCTCTGGAGCCCAGGCCATCTGCTCTGCTCCCTTTTCCTGTCTCCTGGAGAGGCTGGAAAGGGCAGGGATTGAAAGGAGAAGCAGCCCCTCAGCCACAGCTCCCTTCTCTTCTCAGCCTGCACAGGGAAGCCAAGCTGGCACTTGGCCTGCTCATTAAAGTCATCAGTAATTAGAATTATGGACTCCTAGAGCAGCTCAGGTTGGGAAGCACATCTGGAGGTCATCGAGCCCAAACCCCTGCCCAGATCAGGCCTAATAGATCAGGTTGCTCTGGGGCTTTTCCAGCTGAGTCTTGAATAACTCCAGTTGGGAGCTGGCCCCACTTCCATGGAAGTGTTCCAGCATTTCACCACGGCCAGGGGGAAACCAGGGAAGTCCTGAAATCCAGTCAGGCCTTCCCATGTTGTGGAATGTGTCTGTTGCCCCTTGTCTTCTCACTGGGAGCTTCCAGGAAGAGTCTGGGTATCTCCCATATCTTCTGAGATGGGAACACTTTGGCAGTGGTGAGGTCTTGCCTGCCCCTTCCCCCTTTAAAGCTGCCCATGGAATTGTAGGAAGGTTTGTGTTGGAAGGGACCTTCATGGCCAGATGGAGGGGAAGAGCCACATCCTTGGACCTGCCGTTCCATCTCAGTCCAGCCCAGGATGCAGATCCCATGGGAACAGGGTTGGGATTCACACCAAACGAATCTGGCTTCGTAAATAAGTCTTCCCTACAGGAATTCAAGGAACAAGTGGTTTGGGTGGGCTCTTTGATAGCTGATTATCCATGTGCTGCTCCACACATCAGGGAATCCCGAAGGAGCTTCTCTTTTTAGTGTGGATTTTTTGGAAACCAAAGAGACCTCTGTCTTTTATTCCTCACTGGGTGAGCAACGATATCCCTTTGGAATTTTTGCTCAGCCCAAGGAGATTTTGAGTCTGTAGAGCGGGACTGCAAGACCAGGAGTCCTCTCTCAGCTCAGGGAAATCCCCGTGGAACACGACCAAAGGAATGGCTGGGAATGTTTTCCATTGGGATATTCCTGGCTCTTAACTCACGTGCCACGTGAAGACGTGGCTTCCATAAGCAGGGAAGAGTCTGGAAGCCTGGATTCACAGGCACATAATGGGAATCAGCCCGAACCTCCCTGAAAAAAAAATAGTGGAGTTTTTGTTTAGCCATAAAAAAAAAATAAAAAAAATTAAATCCAACGACCCCTTTTGTTCCGGAAACCTCTGGGCATATTAAGCGAAACCAGATCCTCGAGGGGTGGGGGTGTTGGGAGAGAGAGAGAGAGGCAGAAAGGAAAGCAATCAAAATCCACTGGAAGAATTTCTCCTCGCTGGAAGAACATAAACCAGCAGCAGAATGTAAACAAGCCTCCATATGTAACTTGTAAATCAAGTGGAGTCTTTTTTTTT
>NW_020958110.1:8912-12580 GCF_003031625.1 Empidonax traillii | reverse complement strand
TTGGTTCCCCTTGTTTGATTCAATTGTTCAGTTTGTCCTCCTTTTCCCTCCTCTTCCTGCTCCCCCAGGATGAACCACAGGCCGAGCTCTCAAAGCTTGGCCTCCAAAGTGGTGCTGGAACAGTCGCAGGGGGTTTGTCTGCCCAGTGGAGCTCAGGGGGGAACGGGCTCTGACCGTGGTTCCTCCTCCAAGGAAAGGGCTGGATTGTCTTCCCAAATCCATCAGTCACCTGTGCCAGTTGGGGTATGAGCTGGGAAGTTTATTCCTTGTTTGTTCAGACTGCCCTGTTGGGAAGGAGGGCGATATATCCTAAAGTCTGTTGGGAATGTGAGTTTTGGGGTTTAAATTGACTTCAGTCCCAAACCAACCCCCAGAAATTCTCTTTGGGCTCGAGAAAACCTTTTCCTCCAAATCCCTTTTCTAACCAGGAGGAGGAACATGCGGGCACAGGATTTTTATAAGCAAGTGGAATCTTGGAATGGTTTGGGTTGGAAGGGACTTTAAAGATCATCCAGTTCCATCCCCTGCCATGGGCAGGGACACCTTCCACCAGCCCAGGTTGCTCCAACCTGGCCTTGGACACTTCCAGGGATCCAGGGGCAGCCACAGCTTCTCTGCCCAACCTGTGCCAGTGTAGAACAGCGTAGGAAAAGGAGAGTAATCCATGGGATTATTGTTCTTGTGGTGCAAAGAGGACTCCAGGGCATTGCAGAGGTCAGGTTTGATGCCCTTCCCCAAAATATCCACCTGCTCCTCATCAATTTGCATCCAGAGTGACCATTCTCAGCCTGGAACAACCTGGGAGGTGGGATGGGCTTGGCTTTGTGAGGTGGATTAACCCAAGACCCAGATTTTGCATTTCTATGTTTTCCCTTAGAATGTTACACAGGAAATTAAAAAACAACAACAACAACAACAAAAAACCCCAAACAACAACAAAAAACCCCAAACCCTTTAAGGGCTCTTTTGTTTTTCCTTTTGTCTGTTTTTATGCTGCGTGGCCTCAGAGAAACCTGTTTATTCCACCTGGATCCCAGAGCCCAGCTGGGCTCGGATCTCTGAGCTCCAGGCAAAGGAACAATAAGGAACCAGGAGTGATGTTTTGACTCTTTAATGCCCACAAAGGGAGCCAGCAAACACAAAGGCTGAAGGAGAGAATCCCTTTTCACCCCTTGAACAAAGGCCTCTGGCTGGTTGTTGTTGTTGTTGTTGGGAAAGGAAGGGAACCTGTGGAATACTGAGGGACTTCACCTCATCTCCATTTCAAAGCCACCTGGCTGGAGCTGGGCTTGCAGGTTGGGTTTAGGGACCGTGGCTCATTTGTATGACTTCAGCTCCCCTAAACCCTGGCATTTGTAGGGATTTGTTCAACTGGTGATTAGCTCAGATCCCTGTCAGGATCCCCCCGCAGGGAGGTGCTTCCAGCTCCAGAAATCATCACTGCCTGCTCAGTGTTTGGGATCACTGCCTGCTCAGTGTTTGGGATCACTCCCTGCTCAGTGTTTGGGATCACTCCCTGCTCAGTGTCTGTTTGGGATCACTCCCTGCTCAGTGTTTGGGATCACTGCCTGCTCAGTGTCTGTTTGGGATCACTCCCTGCTCAGTGTTTGGGATCACTCCCTGCTCAGTGTTTGGGATCACTCCCTGCTCAGTGTTTGGGATCACTCCCTGCTCAGTGCCTGTTTGGGATCACTCCCTGCTCAGTGTCTGTTTGGAATCACCCCCTGCTCACAGCAATCCTCACACTCCCCTCAGGTTAGCAAAGCCTCTCTCCAAGCCCTGCCCTCCCCTGTCACTCCAAGCCTGCCATCCCGTGCTGCTGCCAGGAGTGTGTGTTGCTGCTGCCAGGAGTGTGTGTGAGCTGCCGGTGCTTTGGGCAGGAGGGCAGTGAGGGACGTGTAAGCCTCTTCCCCTTCAGAGCTCCAAAGGTCACTTTGCTCTGGGGCAGCAGGAGGGACCTGGCTGTGCATGAAATCCCCGAGCAGGCTCCTGCTGCTTCCCCCCTGCCCCAGCTGTTTGCAGGCAGGGATGAAGGGAACCGGGCATTTTCGGCATGAGGAGCCACTGGAGGTGGATTCAGAGTGTGGGGAAACAGCTTTGCTCTCGTGATGTGGGACTGAGGGCACTCGAGAGGCAGATTTCTTTGAGGAGCAGGAGCTGAGGGGCTCCAACCTGTGCAGACATGGAGCTCTTTATCTTCCCCTTGTCTCAGGATCCTTAAGGCTGGAAAGGACCTCCAAGATCATCCAGTCCCACCTTCCACCAACCCCACCGTTAAACCACGTCACGAAGGGCCACATCTGCTCATTTTGTGAATCCCTGCAGGAACAGGGACTCTCCACTGCCCTGGGCAGCTGTGCCAGGGCTGGAAAACCCTTTCCAGGAAGGAATTCCTTCTCATATCCAATTTAAACCTCCCCTGGTGCAACCTGAGGCTGTTTCCTCTTGTTCCTGGTGTTTGATTTTTGGGAGCAGAACCTGAATTCCCCCTGGGTGCCCATCATGTCCCCGGTGTGGGTGTGGGGACACCGTCCTGTTGTCACAGCCCTGGGCACAGCTGGTGCTCAGGAGCTTCCACTAAAGCCAACTCGATTTGGAAAGTTAGAAATCGTTAATATATTTAAAGTTTTAAGTGAAAAAAAATGGAAGAGGGAAGTGGTGCTTCGACCAAACATCACAACTGTGGACAGCGGAGGGGGTTTGTGAAGTCATTTAAGGTCTGGGATTCAAGTAAAACCAAATATTATTCCATACATTTTTATCTTAAACCCATCACTGGAACTATTTCTGGCTGAGCTAAACTGTTTCCCTTCAGAAATATCATATTTTAGAATTTTTCCCTTTCTGCGGGAGACGAAAGCAAGGAAATCGCAGCAAGTCTCTGAAATGATTTGACCTTGAAAAACTATTTCAATAAACCCTAAATCAGCGTTTTAGCCAAAAGTTGAGCTGAAGTGTATGAGTTGGCCCTGGCCAGAAGATTCTGGAAGTTCAGCCCTAATTAAAAAAATCGTAGCCAGTGTTTTAATATCTCCAGAAAGAGGCTGGGTGGAAGGAAGTGTTTCCTTCCTGGGTGTTGCTCCCGGGGCTCCCACGTCAAACGTGACCAAACAAACATTTTTTCCAGCCCAGTAGGGTCTGTCTGGCATCCAACATTATCCCTTCACGATTATCCAGGGGAAAATATAAATTTTCTGGGTCAAGCCCTTCAAAATGTTGCAATCCTGGCAGGGAGGTCAAGCCCGGGCAGGGACAGTTAAACGAGGTGAGGGTGATGAGTCGGGAGAAAATCCTCTTGTGGTTGTGCCTGAGCAGCCAAGGGCAAGTTTGCACTTCTGGGGAGCTTAGGGAAGGAGCCTTGGAAGACAAAAACTCTGGGATTAGCAGCAGATAACAAAATGCATGGAGAGAAATTATTGCAAGCAGCAGGAATTCCGTAGATTGTCCTCCGTGTCTGTGGTGGCCAAACCGGTGAGGACAAAGCAAAGGCTGCCCAGGGTGAGCTGGGGACGAGGTTTGGGACTGGAAGGACAGTTAAGTCCTGGATGGGTGATGTGGGGTGAGGAATTTCCATCCTGGAGGTCTGGGATATCTCCAGGGACAAATTGTCCTGCAAGAAGTCGGCTGAGCTTTCCTGGATCTTCTGGGCTTGGATCCGCCTGGGTTTG
>NW_020958110.1:0-7798 GCF_003031625.1 Empidonax traillii | reverse complement strand
TTTTTTGTTTGCTTTTTTTTTTCCCCCCTGCATTTTTTACAATCTTTAGATGTTTCCTCTTCCCTTACTGAAGGTCAGAAACCTTTCTTGGTTGTGCCTGTACCCATAAATCTGCTGTGCCTGGGGCTGTTCTCTCATCCTGAAGGCCTCCAAAACAGGGTGTCTGCATCCCAAACTGGCTGTTGGGGACAATCCCTGGCTCTTGCCTCCTCCTGTTCAGCTGTTGTTTGCCAGGTCATCATTTAGGTTGTCCCAAAACTGTGCCAGGGAATGCTGTAGGATAAATAAAACTTAGATTCTGCGCTGTTCCTGTGCCTGGAGATGATCCCTGACACTGGTTTATTCTTTATTATTTTATTATTATATATAATAAATATAATAATAAATTATATATAATAATAAATTATTATATATAATAAATCTCTTATATTATTTTATTATTCATTGGTCCAGAACAGGACTGGATGTTCAGTGGTGGGACACAGCTGGATCCAAGGGGGTGGAGGAGAAGCAAATCCAAAGGGTGCAGAACCACCTCCCTGGGCCCTGGTGAGTGCTGGGTCTTATCTTCTGATTCCTGATGGATTCATTCAGGGGTTCAATGACAAGAAGGGCAAAAAAAAAGCCCCTGCTCTCCACTCTGTCCTCATAAAGATATATTTCTGTATTCCTCAGCCATGAACTGCCAGAGCAATATTAACATGGATTCCTGGGGGAAAATTACTGCTTTTGTGGGGTTCTTTTTGTGTCTTGGGTGAGGCCCTGGGCTGGTCTGAATCAGAACAGTGTGTTGCCAACGCCAGGAAATTGTGCTGCTTTTTACCAGTTGGGATCCTGGCCCAGTTGTTCCCTTTTTCCCTTGTGCTGTGGTGGCAAAGGGCAGCTCTGGGGACGTGTTTTAACTGCTGGAGGTGTTTAAAAAGTAAAAAATCAGAGTATTGAGTCGCAGTCTCTTCCCTCTGGAGCCTCCAGGCTCTGGTTTCGTGCAGAGACAGTCGGCAAAAGTGACCCTGCAGTTTAGGTAAGAAAATACAGGGAAAAGTCATGTCCAAAGGGGTCTAAACTGGGATTTGGAGGTTATTTCCACTCTCTCCAGTGGGGGTTCAAACCTGGCAAGCCTTTCCCAGCAGGAGCTCTGAACACATCCTGGTCCCATTTCCCTCCTGTGACACCTCCTTGTCCTCTCCTCAGCAGAGCAGCCGAAAATTTGGGATGCAGCATCTCCTCTGTGCTGGGGTGGGAGTCTCTGAAGGGAAACTGGGTTTGTGCAGCTCCACCTTTTCGGTTCTTTGGGGTTTTGCGCCTCCCCAGAGGGCCGTCCCGGAGCTCTCACTGTTCCTGGGGGAGCAGCAGGACGTTTGGGAACCTGATTTGTGATTTACACCCGTTTCTCAGGGGTGATTCTGTCCGGCTAAACCGGCGAGAAGTGCAGGGACGGATTCACAGGGCCGCGAAAACAGGAACGAGTCCGAGAGAAAGCCCTAAAATAGGTGACTAGATAAACCCTGACAGCCAACAGACCTCCTGGAAGAGCTGAGGGCTTAAGGGCTCTTCATCTTAAGGAACTCATTAAATGCCAGACCCATCAGCTGCCCTGACTGCTCCCACTTATTTCGGGCCACGCAGGAACGTTCGGGAGAAACCCAGACAAGCCCTGAAGTGCTGATGAAATTTTTTAGTGCTGTCTGTGCACTCAGGGATCAGATCTCACCTCAGCACCGACAGGTCCATCCCAAGGAGCCTCTCTCGTGGCCGGGCGCTCCTCTGCTCCGAGGGGGCACGGAGGACGAAACCACAGGCAGGGCTCTCTTGTTTCTTGACATCCCTCCGAGCTCCGATTCTGAGGGGCAGCTGAGCGGGTCACGAAGCTTCTGATGTGTTTTTCAAGTGTGTTTTCCCGCTCCTGATTGTCTTCTGCAGACCCAGGGGTGTTTTGCTGGCCCGCCCTCCTTCGTCTCGGGTAGCTGGGACTGAGGAGAGGAACCCCGGCGTTTGGAACGGCAACAAATTAAAGGCTCTGCCTTTCCTATTCTGGGTGTAATTTTTCATCACCACCCCAGGTTTCAAGATCTGCAGCGCCAGGATGGGGGATGAGCCTTCCCAATTATCATTTCCTGAGCAGGGGGAGCAGAGACCCCCTAGGGGGGTTTTGTGAGGCTCAGTCTCTGCGCCCCCTTCTCGGGAAACCTGCGGGGTTTTGTGACCTGTCCTCACAAAGCCATTTCAGAGGGACTTGGCTCTGACACCTCGGATTTGGGCTTGGCTTGGAGGTGTTAACGCTGGTGTGAATCCAGCCTGGAATTCAGCTGGAGCTGCCTCGGTTTCCCACCAGGCAGCTTTCGTGGTCTTAGAGGGCAGTTTAATCAGCTGACGGGGTGAAAGTTGGGGAAAAGAGCTGCTTGGCAGTGGCAGGAGATCCTTTCCAGATCCAAAATAAGGTACATCTCCCAGTCCTCTGTGCCAGCATGGAAATGGGGAATTTGGGCTCTGGGAGCTGTGATCCCCTTTCCTCGGGAGGGTTGTCGTGTGGGGTGTGGAAGAGCTCTGGAGAGGGAACCCTCAGGGCTGTGACCACCAGGTTTTGTCCCTCTGAGCCCAGCTGAGGGGTCTGCTCTGCTCAGGGAAGGGCTGGGGATGGGTGTTGTGCTTTGGGGCATCTCAGTGTCCAAGGAGTGAACTGAGAAATAATCATGGAATGGTTCGGGTGGGAAGGGACCTGAAAGATCATCTTGTTCCAGTATTGGCAGGGGCATCTTCTGCTAGCCCAGATTGCTCCAGACCCCGTCCAACCTGGCCTTGGACACTTCCAGGGATCCAGGGGCAGCCACAGCTTCTCTGCCCAACCTGGGCCAGGGCCTGTCCACCCTCCCAGACAGAAATTCCTTCCCAATATTCCATCTAAATCTCCCCTTTTCCACTCTGAAGCCATTCCCTGTGTGCTGTCCCTCCATCCCTTGTCCCCAGTCCCTCTCCAGCTCTCCTGGAGCCCCTTTAGGCCCTGCCAGGGGCTCTCAGCTCTCCCTGGAGCCTTCTCTTCTCCAGGGGAACCCCCCCAGCTCTCCCAGCCTGGCTCCAGAGCAGAGGGATCCAGCCCTGGCAGCATCTCTGGAGCTGCCTCTGGATTCCTTCCAACAGGTCCCCACCTCTCCTGCTGGGGACATTCCCCTTGTCATGCTGGCCCCCCGTGGAAACACCACACCCTTTAATTTGGGGAGATGAAAGGGCTTGTTCCAGGTCATGGAGCAGAGCTGGGATCAGACCTCTGCCCCTGAGCTCTGCCAGTGGGCTGTGAGATGATTCCCCACATCTCCCCCAGGAAGCTGCTCTGACTCACCCACACCGAGCAGACACAACTTCCTTGGTTCCATTCCCACAGCAACAACTGTTGCCTTTGGCCAGGCTTCAAAAAGGCTTCGAGGTGCTAAAATCACATGGCAAAAAGCAGCAATTTGAGGCCAAAATGCTTTTTTTTTTTTTTTTAGAGCTGGGTCTGTGTCTCTGCTCTGAGGAGCTCTGTTGTTGCTGCTGGCACTGCTGGGGCTGGTGGGAGGCTCTGAAGGTTCTGAGATCTGGGTTTTTTTTTTTTTTTTGGTTCAAAGATAAGAGTTTCTATCTGTTGTGTCTCCCAGCTGGTTAACCAGGCCCCAAACAGACTCCATCAAATAGCTGAGGCTTTTTCCTGCTCGGTGCAAGGCTGGGTCACCCAAACGAGCTTCATTTGATTTCTTTCCCATGTCCCTTCTCAGATGTAAAACTAATTTTGCTGCTTGTGGGGAGGGCCCTGGCTGTGAAAACATCTCAGCTTATTCAACACATCTTCCTGGTTTTGGTCTTCATGAGAATGAGCTCTTAGTCTGGGGTGGGTGAATTCACCTTCCACAACTCCCTGACAGGAGGGGGAGCCGGGGGGGTCGGGCTCTGCTCCCAGGGAACAGGGACAGGAGGAGAGGGAACGGCCTCAGCTGTGCCAGGGGAGGCTCAGGTGGGACATCAGGAGGAATTTCTCCCTGGAAAGGGTGGTCAGGCCTTGGCAGGGGCTGCCCAGGGAGGTTTGGAGTGCCCAGCCCTGGAGGTGCCCAAGGAAGGACTGGCCATGGCACTCAGTGCTCTGGGCTGGGGGACAAGGTGGGGATGGGGCACAGGTTGATCTTCATGACCTTGCAGGTCTTTTCCAGCCTCAGGGATCCTGGGATCCTGTCCATGAGGTCCATCCATTGTTCCTGGCACACCTGATGCCAACGCTCAGCCTGGCACGGGGGATGTGAAGCCTCTGTGACCCCCCCGAGCTGTGTCAGAGCTTCATTTTGAGCCACCAGAGAGCGAATGTGGGGCTTGGCAGGTCCATCCTCTGGTGAAACAGCTCCTTGACACCCTCCCAGGTTTGCTGAGACAGGTTTGCTCTGTGATGGGGCTTTTCAGCAAGGAAAGATCAGGTTTGAGATCTCAGAAAGATCAGCTTTTAGATTTGGGCACCCTGGCCCAGTGGAAGGTGTCCCTGCCTGTGGCAGGAGGTGGAACCAGATGGGCTTTAAGGTCCCTTCCAACCCAGACCAGTCTGTGATTCCATGATTTTTATTTCAAGATCACAGTCTTATCTTGAATTCCACAAATTAAATGAGAAAACACCCATAATTTACCCTCCCCTCGCTCTAAAAAAGAGATTGTTTTTTTATTTTCTTTATTTTTTCATCAGCCAACAATGCAAATAACGAAGGCTTGGAGGTGCCTCTGCTGTGCCAGGGGAGTGATGGCTCAGGGAATGTGAGCAAGGAAAAGGTGAAGTGACTGGAACAGTGGGAAGCAGCAGGAGCTGCTGTGCCCCAACCAGGGGATTGGAGGCCTGCCCATCTCTGACTAACACATCCAGAGTTAGTTATTCCTCCCCAGAACCGGGACCTCCCCCAGGAGCCTCTATGAGATGAGATTTTGCAGGAATTCCTTTGGATACCTTTGCCCCTCCGCCAGGCAGCCCCAGCCCGCGCTGCAGGGTCACCCCGTGTGGAATTTGGGGTTCTCCTGTGCCCCTCGCGCTTCCCTGATGTAATTAATCCCTTTTTATTCCCTGAAATACCTGAGGAGTGTGATGAGAGCTGACCGTGAGCAGACTGGGAGGTGTCTGCAAGGCTCGGGTGGCTGTGGAGGGTGGAGGGCTCCAAACCCTGGAGAGACTCATCCCTGCAGAGCACAGGGAGCAGGTCCTGGAGATGAACACCCTCTCAGCTGAGCCCCCACGGCACGCTGGGTCATCCCCACGGGGGACGAGTTCCCGCGGTGGGCAGGACCCGAGCATCCCTTACCTCGCGTGTGGTTCCCTTCCCCACACGGAGCGCAGCTGGGACACGGGGCTTTCCTTATGAGAAGGAAGGCATTTCCCCCTCCCCGAGCGTGGCTTGGGAAAACGGGGAGTGAAGGGAGAGAGAAGGGGAGGGGATTGAGCGGCTCCCGGAGTGGGTTTGGAGCGGGGCGGTGGGGAGAGAGACCCGCCGTGCCAAGCTCAGGACGCGGTTCCTGAGAAATCAATTCGCTGACAAACCGCGGCCCTGGGAGGGGAAACATCCCAAAAACGAGGCGCAGGGAGGTTCTGAAGAAGCGGCTCCGCCGGAAGATGCGAGAGAGAGAGAGAGAGAGAGAGAGAGCGGCTGTGTTTGGGAGGGAGATGCTCCCCTAAAGGTTAGTCAGGGTAGGGAATGCTGTCCTGGGGATCTGGGACAGCAGGCTGCTCGTAAAACAGGCAGGGAGACCACACTCATCCTCGTGCTGGATCCCAGGAGCCGCCCTCTGTGTTTTCCCGGGTTGGGAACAGGCACTTTTGGCATCTCCACCTCGTTTTGCAAACCCTGTTAGTGTGAAATGAAGTATTTGGGCTTTATTTTCAGCCTTCAGCTCCCTGCCTACGAGTCTGGAAGTCTTGGACTGCTCTGGCCTTGTGTTTTGGGAATGGGTGTGTCCAGAGGTGCTTAAGGAAGTGTGTTTCTGATGTTTTTCCATGTGGAAATGAGGCACATTGGAAAGGCCCTTGGATGGACACCCACCACGGGCTGCAGCTGTAATGAGGGACCTTCCCTGCCACCAGTTCTTGCTCCTTGTACTGTGCTGTTGTTTTAAATTAACTAAATCTTTGGGTCCAGGGGCTCTCCGTTGCCAATCAGATCCCTCCTCCCTGGTTTGGAGGACTTCTGAACTCCTGTCAGAAAGGAGTGTGATGTTTTTAGGGCACAGAGGTGTCCCCACACCTTTACCTGCTCCAAGCTCCTTCCTGGGGCAACCACCCGACTTCCCAGAGTCCCTGAAGGTGCTGAGCTGGGAGGGACCCCCAAGGACCATCCAGCCCAACCCTCAGCCCTGCACAGGCCCAGCCCCAAGAGTCCCTCCTTTGCCCCAGAGGATCATCCCAACCCTCCTGCAGCTCTGGCAGCCTTGGGGCTGTGCCCACTGCCCTGGGGAGCCTGGGCAGTGCCAACCACCCTCTGGGGGAAGAACCTTTCCCTAAAATCCAATCTAAACCTGCCCCACAACTTCAGGCCATTCCCTGGGGGCTGTCCCTGGTCCCCCCAGAGCAGAGTTCAGTGTCTTCCCCTCCTGTAGGATTTGCCTTGGTCTGCTCGTTCCCCCTCCCAGATTTTAGTCCTCTTATTAAATTCCTCCAGAAATTTTTCTAGGCTGCTTAGATGGTTTTGGGAGATGAACCTGCTGAGAAGGGAGGACTGAGCCAACACCCAGCTGGGCAGAAGAAGGGGGAAAGTGTGTGCACGTATTTGGGAGAGGGAGAGGACTTGGGAGATGCTCTGATAGTGTCCCTGTGTGAGGCAGAGTTCGGCCGGGGGTGTGAGAAAGGAATATTTGGAAGTGAGGGTGTGTGGGTGTGAGGTGTGTGTGAGACTGTGCCTGGCTTTCCCTCCCCACACTCTGAACACCCTTCTGGAGCTCTGCAGTGTTCAAACAGGCCCCTGTTCCCCAGATAATCGACCCACCTTGAGAAGTTCTGGAGTCTGTGGACACCTGGAGGAGAGGGGTTTCCTGCTGGGCCTCGGGACAGGATTTAGGCAGTTCTTGGTGGTACAACAAGGTGTGCTGGAGGTCAGGGCAGGTGCACAGGGGTGTTTAGGGCAGCCCAACACCTCCTCCTCGCTCCAGCAGCCTCCTCTTGCCATCTTCTGAGGGATGGAGAAGCTGAACCTCGACATCTCCACCATCGTGCTCCCTATGCAAGAGGGACAATTAGGCACTTACAGACCTCAAAAACTCCTCTGAAAGGGTGGAACTGTTCTAATTTTGATGTTGCTGTGACAGGCTTGGTTATTTCCCCCTTCCAGGGTCAACCCTGTGCTCCCAAATCCCACGGAAGTGCCTTGCGCTCTCCTGGACTCCAAGGCTTGGGCAGCACGTAGAGCATGTAAACCCTTCTTATCCCAAAAAAAGTGCTTGGCATCACTGCCAGGGGCTTGGATTCTCCTCCTGTGTCAGCACTTCACCTCACCAGCCCCAACACGTGCTCAGGGGAGGGAAAACCTGGGCTCAGGTCCCTTTTTCCAGCGGGAAAAGTCCGACCGCGTCTCCCAAGGTGTTCTCCTCCCAACCCCCCCCCCTTCCCCGGGGGGGGATGTGGTGGCAGGTGCCTCTCTGCATCATTTCCCCTGTATTTTGGGAACGCTGTGAGCGGGGAAACACCGGGTTCAGCGGGTCAGCAAGAAAGAACAAGCTGCGTGCGAGCGCTCGGGGAGATTCACCTGGAGCCGAGCGGCCGGAGCTGCAGCTCCCGCTCCCAGGACTGTTTGTGTGTTCTCAAACGAAACAACCC
>NW_020958109.1:15749-17032 GCF_003031625.1 Empidonax traillii | reverse complement strand
TCACCCCCACTAGACACTTTGCTCTGACCTCCCAGGGCTTCCCTCTTTCCCTTGCAAGCCCTTGCTAGTCCTGCTGGGAATGGGAACCCTCTCGTCCTCTCATCATTTCCCTGGGTGAGGTAGGTAGAGCTTTGTTGTCATGACCACACCGCTGCTGTGCTGGGTCTCTTGCAGGAGCAGACACGAAGCACCTCACTTCGCAAAAAGCGGAAGAGAAACTGGAGAAAGCAAAAACATTGCAGGTGCTTGTTTTCAGAAGAAGCTGAAAAGCTGAACAGCAAATCCCCAACTGGGTTTGAGAGTGGATCTGCTGGGTTACCAGATTTGGTAACTATGAAGTAACTTTATAGAAGATATCTCTGTAAACTTAATGAGACATCCTCAAGAATTGCTAATGTAGAATTCAGACTTGTTGCCAAATTTCAGTCAAATCCATCGTGCAAATCCAGCACTGGCTTTCCAGAAGAATATTGGGTGCATTTTTTTTAAAGCCAAATGTAAATTTTGGTTTTAAACCCAATCCATAGTTACTGATTGTACAGATAACACATACAGTAGAAACAGTCTATGCCACGTCCTCTTCGTCTGAATCAGGCTCTGATTTGCTGGTTATTCCAAAAGCTGAAGCTTTCTTAACTCTGGAGTAAGGAAACCAGGGGTCTTTGCAAGCAACTTTGACGGCAGTGAGGGAAGTCAAAAGGACTTGAAATGGTCCTTCTCGTATGGTGTGGGGCTCTGGGAGATGACAGATGGCTTCTTTCCAAACTATGCTTAGCCATCGCTGTCCACAACAGACCTCAAGCCCCAAGGTAGATAACCATTTTCTTTGCAATCTACGTTTTCTCTTTCGAGACCCTGTACCCGCTTAATCCCATGATGTTTAAAAGACTGACAGTGAGCTTGATGCATTGGTCCCGACTTTTGGCAGCAAGTAGTGTGTCGTCTGCATACTGCAGGACAACTCCTTCTGGCTGCTGCCTTCTCCGCTCCTGCAGCTCTTTTGCCAGCTGCTTTCCGAATATGGTTGGGCTGTTCTTGTAGCCCTGCAGTAGAACTGCCCAGGTGAGTTGAGTCCTCCCTGTCTCTCGATTTTCCCATTCAAAAGCAAAAAGCTCTTGACTGTCCTTATGCAGGGGAATGCAGAAGAAGGCCTCCTTGAGATCAAGCACAGTAAACCACCCTAAATCATCTGTTAACGTGCTTAATAAGGTATAGGGGTTAGCTACTAGGGGGGGTAAATCCTTGGTTACTCTGTTGATTGCCCTCAGATCTTGGACCAATCG
>NW_020958109.1:8078-9166 GCF_003031625.1 Empidonax traillii | reverse complement strand
CTGAGAATGGCTTGGTGTGGACTTCCCTTATGCATTCAGTCTTCCTCTAGCCCTTAGGAAACAAAAATGGAGTATTTGCTGAGAATGGGAAACCATGAGCTGATTTAGTAAAACAGAGGAAAGAAGCCTGCAGGAATGGGTACAGAAATCGGGTTAGTCTTTTTCATGTAAACAACTTAGAAGAAAGCCAGAGCCTCAGCCAATGCAAATCAACATAAGTTCATTGATTTCTAGAAGTATGCATGAGAAGAACTTTTTGGTGGGGGAAAATGGTAGAAACAATATGTAATTAAAGGAGTTCTTGTGTCTGGGGATTATCCAGGCCTTAGAATCAGCATTAGGCTTCTGAATGTGAACATCTGAATATGAACTTCTGACCAAGTTTCTTCTGCTTCTGCTGCTGAGGCATCTGGATGCGGCACTTGTGGATGTGCTTTAGGGGGATTGTGGTGGTGCTATGGGAGGTGCCAAGATGATACTGAGGGTTTGTTTTGTTCCTAGGTTTGAAGAAAGTCGTCAAACCCCATAGTATCGTCCCAGCAGCCTTTGGTGGAGAGGCAAATTTATATTGCAACTTCTCGCTGTCAGCAGAGGTTTTGCAAGTCACCTGGCAGAAGATAAATGGGTCTTTCTTCCAGACCATAGCCACCTACAGCTCAGTAGAAGGGCTGAGTGTGATAGAGTCATTTCAGAAGAAGGTGCGTTTCACTCCAGGAACCTCAAAGGCCTTGGCTATCACCCTCCAAAATCTCACATTTGACGATGAGTCCTATTACAGATGCACTTTCAATGTGTTCCATCACAGCCCTATCAGCAAAGACATACTCCTCAGCATCCAGAGTAAGTTTTACACTCATATCTTCTCACTCTCTGGCACTCAGCACGGGTCTGGTGTAGTCAGGAGGTGGGTGGGTCATTATCCTCTCCACCACCACATGGAGACTTTCCATGCTGCAGCATCTCCTTGGTGGAAAGTCTCCAGATTGATGCACCATCCCTCAGAGCAGGTGCAGGTAAATAAGGCAGGAGAGGCTTTGGGATAAGAGACCCTGTACAGAGAGGTGATCCACCCAGCTTTGACCACAAAC
>NW_020958109.1:0-2001 GCF_003031625.1 Empidonax traillii | reverse complement strand
CATTTCAAAGATAGAAGTTAGCTTTGGTGGTTGAGAAGGAAACAATATATGGTGAAATGCTCCCCAAGGACTTGGAAAACAAGTAGGCAGGAAAAGTTGAATCAGCTGAGCCTCCAGCAGTGGGTTTGATTTTACTGGAATTTGTATCACAGCCTCCAGTCATCCTTTTTTTCTTTCCCTGTTAAATAAGGGCAACTTTGGGTCACCTGTTTCGTATCCTTTTCCTTAAACCTCTTCAGGTTTCACTCTTTAGTGGCTCAAAAGACCCCCGAAAGGAAACTCCAAGGGGGCGCTCCAAGGCGGAGTTCTAGGAGTGGTGGAATTTTCTGACACAGCTAATGCATGTGTTACACAACTAATGTATGTGTAATACACCTAATGCCTGTGTAACATTATACTGCATAAACGGAGCTGAACAAAGGCAGTGGGGGTGCGTGATTGGAGGAATTATCCCCCGTGCACCCGGCGCTGTGAAGAAGCATACCCGCTTCAATACTCTTTGTGAGTTTGGGGGTTTGATTCCGCAAGTCGATGTTGGGACAACTGGACGGGGCATTCCCTGCTTGCCCGTGGGGCCAGCTGAAGGAGGGACACCCTTTGGTGCACCCCGAGGGATTTTTGGAAGGACTCCCTCTCTCACCTGTCCACTGCAGCAGCAGGCAAGGACCATCAGAGGACTTGGTATGTTACAAGGGAAATGGAGAGCCCGTCAGTCGTGGAGAGATGTCCTCTGCAAGGCGCAGAGCAAGGTGCTTTTCCCCGGGCTTGTGGGGTTGAGTCCCACCGATACAGCGAGCCCTGCTTCCAGGTACCTGGCCGTGAGCACCCAGCCCTTTCGCCGCCTTCCCCGGTCTGAGGTGGCTTTCGGGGACAGCTGTCCGTGCGGGGCCGGGGGTAGGGAGAGGTAGCCGGGAATTACAGCTAGGCGATGTCTCCGGTCCTGGGCGCAGTCGTGAACGGGAGGCATGTCGGCGGCAGGAGCCGCGGCCAGGCCGTTCTTTTACAGTGGAGCGGTGGTCGCGCCTCCTTTCCCGTCCTTATTAACCTGCAGGATGCTTCTTACCACGTGCGGGGGCTCCCGCAAGTGCTGCCTTCTGAAGCCTGTGGGACGCCGAGCAGCTCCTGGAGCCGGTCGCCAGAACGGTAAAAGTTTCTTTAAAGTTGGAGGAGTTTCACAGAAAGGGGTGGGGGAGCGGTTTGTCCAGGAACGGGCGCAGCCGGTGGCTCAGGAGCCCTCCGCGGTGCGCTTGGGGAAGGGAAGGTACAGTGCAAGATTCTCGCTTTGCTCGCCCCAGGTTCCTCCTTGTATGAAAGCTTGTAGCTACCCCGGCCAGGCGCGATGCTGTAATAAGGACTTTGTTACGTGCTAAAGCGGTGACTCAGAAGGCTGTCATTGAACACTGTACTTTTCTTCCTCTAATTCATTCGTTTATTAATCAGCCCTATCGCTAGATGATCTGTCACTGAGTCACTTCTCTCTCCTTTTCTTTCTTCAGTCTTCCAAATGACTTCTTGTAGTGCACCCAGAACACCTGCAAAGGAAACAGGCTTACACCAAGACCTAGGCGAGAAGGCCTCTGTGAGCCTGCACACACCCCCAGACCAGCACGCTGTTCATCAAAAAGAGGTAACACAAACACCCAAGGCTTCTAGTAATTATCCACTTAGGAGGAATGTGACAAAACCCAGCCATGGAGACCTGGGGTCTGCTTCTGCTGCCATATCTTTGCGGCGTGGGACAGCCACACTGGGTAGATGACACCACATGTGCCCAGGTACTGGAAGTGCCCAGGAGGGCAGAGGGGATGTGCCTTCTGGACAAAGGCAAGGGAGCCCTGCAGAGCTCAGGCTCTGTAACCTGCAGCCTCGCTCAGAGGTTTCCCCAGGAAAGTCTGCCCTGCCCTCCCAGTCCTGCAGACACAAAGGTGCTCAGTGGGGGGCTGGTGGCACCCCCAGACAAAACCAGGAAGTGATCACAGCTGAGTCACCCCCACTAGACAC
>NW_020958108.1:18878-21205 GCF_003031625.1 Empidonax traillii | reverse complement strand
TGGGGTCAGTTATGGGGTCAGGGCTGTTGATCAGCCGGCACAGGATCTGTGGGGTGATTATAGGGTCAGTCAGTTATGGGGTCAGTGATGGGGTCAGTCAGTTATGGGGTCAGTTATGGGGTCAGTGATGGGGTCAGTCAGTTATGGGGTCAGTTATGGGGTCAGGGCTGTGGGGTCAGTTCTAGGGTCAGTTCTAGGGTCAGTTATAGGGTCAGTTATAGGGTCAGTTCTAGGGTCAGTTTTAGGGTCAGTTTTAGGGTCAGTTATAGGGTCAGTTTTAGGGTCAGTTATAGGATCAGTTATAGGGTCAGTTATAGGGTCAGTTTTAGGGTCAGTTATAGGATCAGTTATGGGGTCAGTTATAGGGTCAGTTATAGGGTCAGTTATAGGGTCAGTTATAGGGTCAGTTACAGGGTCAGGGGCACTCACAGTGCCATCCTTGAGCCACTGCTGGAAGCCGTCCCTGCCGGGCTGGGCGGGGCTGGGGGATCAGCTATGGGGTCAGTTCTGGGGTCAGTTATGGGGTCAGGGCTGTAGGATCAGTTATAGGGTCAGTTATAGGGTCAGGGCTGTAGGATCAGTTATGGGGTCAGTTTTAGGGTCAGTTATAGGGTCAGTTACAGGGTCAGGGGCACTCACGGTGCCATCCTTGAGCCACTGCTGGAAGCCGTCCCTGCCGGGCTGGGCGGGGCCGGGGGATCAGCTATGGGGTCAGTTATGGGGTCAGTTATAGGGTCAGGGCTATGGGATCAGCTATGGGGTCAGTTATGGGGTCAGGGCTGTAGGATCAGTTATGGGGTCAGTTCTAGGGTCAGTTATAGGGTCAATTATAGGGTCAGTTTTAGGGTCAGTTATAGGGTCAGTTATGGGGTCAGTTATAGGGTCAGGGCTATGGGATCAGCTATGGGGTCAGTTATAGGGTCAGGGGCACTCACGGTGCCATCCTTGAGCCACTGCTGGAAGCCGTCCCTGCCGGGCTGGGCGGGGCCGGCCGTGTCGGGGCCCAGCTGGTTTAGGATCCAGCGCACCAGCAGCTGCTCCAGCTCGGGGTCGTACTGCCGCTCGATCTTCTGCTGAACCTCCCGGCTCAGCCCGTACGACGGGCCCCGGTTCGCCATCCTGGGGGGGCACAGCAGGGGGGACACCCGTCAGGGGACAGGGGGACACCCATCAGGGGACAGGGGGACACCCAGGGGCTGTGGGGGCCAAGGACAGGGTGGGTGGGGTGGCTCAGGTGGGGACAGGGTGATGGTGGTGGCAGGGGGACACACAGAGAGGCAGTGGCAGTGACAGGGTGGCCGTGGTGGGGACAGGGTGGCTGTGGTGGGGACAGGGTGGCTGTGGTGACCCAGGTGGGCACAGAGAGGGGCTGTGGTGGCCATGGTGGCCAGGGGGACACAGAGGGATCGACAGGGGGGACACAGAGAGGCTGTGGTGGCAGGGGGACACAGTAGGAGTGGCAGGGGGAACGTAGGGTGGCTGTTGTGGCACTGGAGGTGCCATGGTGGCACTGGTGGCACTGGCAGGGCCAGGGTGGCACTGGTGGCACTGGTGGCACTGGAGGTGCCATGGTGTCTCTGGTGGCACTGGCAGGGCCAGGGTGGCACTGGTGGCACTGGTGGCACTGGAGGTGCCATGGTGTCTCTGGTGGCACTGGCAGGGCCAGGGTGGCACTGGTGGCACTGGTGGCACTGGAGGTGTCAGGGTGTCTCTGGTGGCACTGGCAGGGCCATGGTGGCACTGGTGGCACTGGTGGCAGCCCTGCCCTGTCCTGGCACAGCCCTGTCCAGCTCGGAGCCTTTATCTGCCCCGCGGGCGCTGCCAGAGCTCTGCCCTCTTCCTGCCCAGCCCGGGGGGGGGGGGGTGAGGGGGGCACAAAGGGGGGCTGTGCCCACCCCCAGCACCACGGGGGCACCCCCAAAGCTGAGCTGGGACCCCCTGGGACCCCCCCTGGCACCCCCTCGATGGGCAGGGGTGAGGGAGGGGGCAGAGGGGGGTGAGGATCCCCCCCCTCCCCCCCCCCGCCGTGCCCGGAGCCACCTCCCAGATCCGGGATTGGCACGGGAGCCCCTGGAAAGGGGGGGGGGGAGGGGGAAAGGGGGTGTCCCCACCCCGGCAGGGCGGCAGGACCCCACCCCGTGGTGCCAAGGTGCCACCTGGAGCGGTGCCACCCGTGCTGGGGGAAGGGGACACACAGACATGACACGTGGGTGAGGTGGCACCGCCCTGCCCACCCAAACGGGGGGCTCTGACCCCCCCCCCCACTCCCTGTGTCCCCTCTGAGTGTCCCCCCTGTGCCCACCAGTGCCATTTGAGGGGGGGGAGGG
>NW_020958108.1:15676-18406 GCF_003031625.1 Empidonax traillii | reverse complement strand
ATTTGAGGGGGGGGAGGGGGGGCATTTGGGGGGCACCCCCGGGGGTGCCACTTTGGGGTCCAGTTTGGGGGGGGGGGGTTGGTTCTTTCACCAGGGGAGGAGGGACAGGATGAGACCCCCCCCCTCCCCCCCCCACCCCACGCACCCCCCCCAAATCCACGGGGGTCCCAGTGGGGTCCCTAAATCCACGGGAGTCCCAGTGGGATCCCCTAAATCCACGGGGGTCCCAGTGGGGTCCCTAAATCCACGGGAGTCCCAGTGGGATCCCCTAAATCCACGGGGGTCCCAGTGGGGTCCCTAAATCCACGGGGGTCCCAGCGGGGTCCCCCAAATCCACGGGGGTCCCAGCGGGGGCCCAGCGCCCCGGGGTGGGGCTCGGGGTGCCCCCCGGCCATGAGGGGGGTGGCAGGGGGTGCCCCCCACGCGGGAGTGGCCCCGGGGGGGGTGTGGGGGGGGTGTGGGGAGTGCCCGGCCGGGGGCCAAGGGATTGGGAAACAAAGGAGCGGGAATGGGATCATTTCCCGACCCAGCCGGGGCTTGCCCGGGAGGCGGCGCGGGGGGGGCACGGGGAGGGGAGGGGGGGACACACCCGCGCCCGGCCACGCTGCCCTGGAGACCCCACGGACCCCACGGGGATTCTCCAGCCACCCCCAGCTCGGGGGGGAACCACGCGGGGCAGACCCGGGGGGACCGCGACACGTTGGGGACCCCCGGTGACAACAGCGATGGGGGGGGGGGAAGAGGGGACAGCAACACTTGGGACCCCCCCAGACCCCCAGGGGGGCTTCGGGGAGGGGACACGGGCACCCTGGTGTCCCCAGAGACCCCCCGGGGGGGCAGCAGGGAGGGGACACGGGCACCCTGGTGTCCCCAGAGACCCCCCGGGGGGGCAGCAGGGAGGGGACACGGGCACCCTGGTGTCCCCAGAGACCCCCCGGGGGGGCAGCAGGGAGGGGACACGGGCACCCTGGTGTCCCCAGAGACCCCCCGGGGGGACAGCAGGGAGGGGACACGGGCACCCTGGTGTCCCCAGAGATCCCCCCGTGTCGGGGAAACGGGGAGTGGACCCCGGGGGGACACGGGGAGGGGACCGGAGCCAGCTCAGGGTCACCGTGGGGACCCCCAGACACCCCGCGGGGCAGCAGGAAGGTGTGTGTGGGGGGTTGTACCCACGACACGGCCACCCTGGTGTCCCCCAGAGACCCCCCCCAGGGGGGCAGCAGGGAGGGGACTCCTTGGGGACACGGGGAGGGGACAGGAGCCAGCTGAGGGTCACCCTGGTGTCCCCAGAGACCCCCGGGGAGGGAACCCGGAGTGGGGACACGTGGAGGGGACCCCAGTGGGGACACGTGGAAGGGACCTACTTGGGCACACGTAGATGGGACCCTTTTGGGGACACGTGGAAGGGACCCCTTTGGGGACACGTAGATGGGACCCCCTGGGGACACGGCGAGGGGTCCGGAGCCCCCCCCGTTGCCGCTCCCCGGGCCCCCCCCCGCGGGAAGGGCCGGAAGCCCCACCCGTGTCCCGTTTCCCGGGCGCGGCCGCGTGTCCCGCGTGTCCCGGGAGGGGCACCCCGGGGTGGGGAGGGTGGTGGTGGGGGGGGTGTGAGTGATCGTCCCGCAATGTCCCCATCCCCGTCCCTGCGCTGGTGGCATCTCCCGCCGCCCGTCCCGGTGCCCGGGGGGGGTCGTGCCCGGGGGGGGTCGTGGCGGTGCCGGTGCCCCGGGGGTCGTGCCCGGGGGGGCCCTGCCCGGTTCCCGGGGGGGTCGTGCCCGGTTCCCGGGGGGGTCGTGCCTACCTGCGGCGCGGGTCCCGCTGTCCCCGGGGCGGCAGTGCCGGATGTCGCCGCCGCCCGCGCCCTTTTCAGGGCTGATGTCACCGCGGGCGGGGGCGGCCCCGGCACCGCCCGGCACCGCCCGCCCCTGGGGCGGGACCGGGGCTGGCACCGAGCCCCGGGGAGGGGCACTGGGACCCCCCCGGGGGTGGCACTGAGACCCTGAGGGTGACACCGGGACCCCCCCGGGGGTGGCACTGAGACCCTGGGGGTGGCACCGAGACCCCCCGGGGGTGGCACTGAGACCCTGAGGTGGCACCGGGACCCCCCCCGGGGGTGGTACTGAGACCCTGGGGGTGGCACTGAGACCCTGAGGGTGACACTGAACCCCTGGGAGTGGCACCGAGACCCACCGGGGGGTGGCACTGAGACCCTGGAGGTGGCACCGAAGCCCCGGGGGTGGCACTGAGACCCTGGGGTGGCACTGAGACCCTCGCGGGGGTGGCATCGAGACCCCCCCGAGGGTTGCACCGAGCTCCTGGGAGTGACACCGAGACCCTGGGGGTGACACTGAGCCCCTGGGGGTGGCACCGAGCCAGAAGAGGGGCAGTGGTTTATTGGCCGTGGTGACAGGGGGACACGGGGGCTGCGTGGGGTCAGGGTGGCTCTGGTGACAGGGGGACAGTGGCAGCGTGGCTGTGGTGGCTGAGGCAGGCACAGGTGACAGCGGTGTCACACAGGGTGACAGCGGTGGCAGTGCCACACAGGGGGACAGCGGTGGCACACAGGGCAGTGGTGACAGGGGGACAGTGTCTGTGGTGACAGGGGACATTGTGGTGACAGGGGACACTGTGGTGACAGGGGGACAGTGTCTGTGGTGACAGGGGACATTGTGGTGATGGGGACAGTGTCTGTGGTGACAGGGGACACTGTGGTGATGGGGACAGTGTCTG
>NW_020958108.1:7975-12720 GCF_003031625.1 Empidonax traillii | reverse complement strand
CCCACCACGTCTCACCTCTTGGCCGTGCCCAGGAAGGTGCCCCCCAGGGCCGGGGCGAGCGAGGGGGGCCGCAGGAAGGAGCCGCTGCCGCGGCCGCTGCTCTGGCTGGTCAGGCTGCCCCGAGGCACCTTCTCGGGGGGGGGCTCAGTCCGGACAGGGGGGGCACAGCGGGGCCAGGCGGGAGAGCCGGGCAGCGACGCCTTGGAGGGTCCCAGGGGCAGGAGGGGGGGCTGCAGGAGGAGGGGGGTGCTGGTGGTGATGGTGGTGGTGGCGAGGGGGGAGGTGGCGTTGGCACTTGTGTCGATGCAGTCCGGGCACGGCGCGGGCGGGGGGCTGGCGGTGGCGGATGGGGGGGGGTCCCCGGGCTCCTCCTCCTCCTCCTCTTCCTCCTCCTCGTCCTGGGGGGGCCACTCGCCGTCCACGCACATCTCCTTGAAGAAGGGCAGGCTGAGGTACTGCAGGATCCCGCTGATGGCCGGGGGGGCGGCCCGGCCCGGGGGGGGCTCGGGGGGCTCCCGGGCGGGGCTGTAAGGCAGGGTGGTGGTGCTGGTGGTGCTGGTGATGGTGCTGGTGATGGTGCTGGTGGGCACGGGGCTCACGTCGATGATGCACAAGGCTCCGGCCCCCTCCTCAGCCGCGGGGCTGCTGCTGCTCCCCCCGTAGCCGAAATAACGCCCGTGCCGGTGGTCGCTGGTGCGGCGGGGCTGCCCCGCGGGGTGGGGGCGCAGCGAGACCCCCCTGCGCCACACGGGCTCTTCCTCTTCATCATCATCCTCCTCCTCCTCCTCCTGGCGGCCGGAGGGCTCCTCCGGGGGGTCCGCGGGCTGAGGAGGGGGGGGGTCGCTCTCCAGCACGAAGCGGCCGTCGGGGCCGCGGCGGATCCGCTCGAGGGGCAGCAGATCCCGGTCCGGGGGGCTCTGGCGGGTCCCCGGGAAGGCGGTGGCGGTGCCCGCGATGCTCAGCCCCAGGCTGGTGCCCGCCTTCTCGCCCCAGAGCAGCGCCCGCTGCAGGCTCTGGCACGGCGAGGGCTGCAGCTTCATCTTCACGGCGCTGTCGGGGCTGCCGGGGACACCAGCAGGGCTGGAGGGGACACAAAAACACACAAACAAACACACACGGACGGAGCCGGAGCTGCAGCACCCGCGGGTGGGTGGGACGGGACACACCCACCCCCCTTCCCCCCGCGGAGCTTGCCTTGTCCCCTTCTTTGTCCCCGCGGGGAGAGTTTTGGGGCGGTGCTGACCCCCAGAACCCCGGCCATAACGGCCTTGGGCAGGGGCAGGGACGGGGGTGTCCCCAGGCTGTCCCCAAGCTGTCCCTCAGCTGTCCCCAACCTGTCCCCAAGCTGTCCCCAGGCTGTCCCCAGGCTGTCCCTGTGCTCCCAGCCAGTGGCAGGTAAATCATGGGGAGGGCAGTGGGATGGGATGGGATGGGATGGGATGGGATGGGATGGGATGGGATGGGATGGGATGGGATGGGATGGGATGGGATGGGATGGGATGGGATGGGAGGCAGTGGGATGAGGGAGTGGGATGGGGAGTGTGGCATGGTCAGGAGTGGGACAGGGAAGGAGTGGGATGGGCAGGGGAGCGTAGCACGGGGTGGCAGGACAGGCAGTGTGCCAGGACAAGTGGGACAGGGAGGGAGTGTGGCATGGCAGGAGTGGGACAGGATGTGTGGCATTGCGTGGCAGGACACAGAGGGGACAGGGAGGGTGGCATGGCAGGACACAGAGGGGACAAGGAACATGGCAGGACAGGAGTGGGACAGTGAGCGTGGCATGGCTGTGGCAGGACAAGAGTGGGACAGGGAGGGTGGCATGGCCGTGGCAGGACACAGAGGGGACAGGGAGGGAGCGTGGCATGGCCGTGGCAGGGGTGACAGGGAGGGTGGCATGGCCATGGCAGAGGTGACAGTGAGCGTGGCATGGCCGTGGCGTGACTTACTGCGGCGGTGGCAGCTTCCTGCTGGGGGAGAACACGAGTGGCGGGTCTGGAAGGCGACGGGGACGTCACACCACACACAAAACGGGACCGTGAGGCGACAACAGCTGGGGCCACTCCCCTCCCTCTCCCTCCCTCCCTCGACCACCCCCCGCCCCCGGGAGCGCCGGGATGGCCGGGATCTCGCCGGGATCTCCGGGATTTCACCGGGATGGGGATGTGGGAGGTGTGGGAGGTGTGGGAGGTGTGGGAGGTGTGGGAGGTGTGGATGGGGGGTACCTTGTCGGCGCTTGCGGCCGCGCTTGGCGCGCCGGCGGTTCATGAGGCAGGCGGCCGTGGTGCTGAAGATGACGGCCACGCTGAGGAAGCAGATGCCGCCGATGACCCCCGCCAGCACCGGCTGCGGCAGCAGCTCCGGCAGCTGCGTGCGGGACGGGTACACCTCCATGCCTGGGAGGGTGGGGGATGCCCGTCAGCACCGCGGGCAACGCGGGCACCGCGGGCACCGGGGAGGGGGGGACACGGACTGACCACCCCGGGGGAGCTGTGGCCATGGCAGGGGGCACAGCCCCACTCGTGTCACCAGCAGAGTGGGGACACAGCAAAGCCCCACAGCTCCATCACCTGCCCAAGGTGGATCAGGACAACTCCTGGAACTCCATGTCCCCTGGGTCACCTCCTGTCACCTAGGTCACTTCCTGTCACCTGGATCCCCTCCTGTCCCCTCCTGTCACCTGGGTCACCTCCTGTCCCCTCCTGTCCCCTGGATCCCCTCCTGTCCCCTCCTGTCCCCTGGATCCCCTCCTGTCCCCGTTATGTTGTCCCTGGTTAACCCTCCATGTCTTGGTGGCCTCACAGGTCTTGGTCTCTCCAAGTGAGTGTCACCTGGGTCACCTCCTGTCCCCTATGTCCCCTCCTGTCACCTGGGTCACCTCCTGTCCCCATTGTATCCCTGGGTTCCCTCTTGTCCCCTCCTGTCACCTGAGTCACTTCCTGTCACCTTCTGTCCCCACTGTATCCCTGGGTCCCCTCCTGTCCTGTCCCCATGTCCCCCTGTCCCCTGTGTCCCCCGTGTCCCCATGTCCCTGTGTCCCTGTCCCTGTCCCTGTCCCCATGTCCCTGTCCCTGTCCCTGTGTCCCTGTGTCCCCCCCGTGTCCCTGACCTGCAGTGGAGATGTTGACAGCGTTGCTGGGGTTGCTGATGTAGCTGCCAGCCCAGTGTCCCCTGTGTCCCCTGCTGTCCCCATGTCCCTGTCCCCATGTCCCCATGTCCCTGTCCCTGTCCCCGTGTCCCTGTCCCTGTCCCCATGTCCCTGTCCCCATGTCCCTGTCCCTGTCCCTGTCCCTGACCTGCAGTGGAGATGTTGACAGCGTTGCTGGGGTCGCTGATGTAGCTGCCAGCCCAGTGTCCCCTGTGTCCCCCCCATGTCCCTGACCCCGTGTCCCTGTCCCCTGTGTCCCCCCCGTGTCCCTGACCTGCAGTGGAGATGTTGACAGCGTTGCTGGGGTCGCTGATGTAGCTGCCAGCCAAGGCCACCAAACGGAACTCGTACAAGGCGTCCTGGGGGGAGAGAAAGAGGCCCCGAAAAAGCCATTTATTGACTTGGCAATTCCAGTTCGTTTTTCAACGTCAGTTAATTACAGGGGGTTTTAATTTTAATTTGAACCCATTTTTTTAAAAATCATTTCCAGAGGTGCCGGCTCAGAGAGCGGATTTTCTTTGTTTTAAACGATTTTCATTTTTTTAATTTCGTTTTTGATTTAAGTTAATTTGTTATATTTATATATTATATACTATGTAATTATACATAATAGTACATATAATTATATATAATATATAATATAGTGTATTATATTATTGTATATTATTATAATATAATAATAATTCTATATTATTATAGTATAATATATATTACATATTATATATTATATATTATATTATTATAGATAATATATTATATATATTATTATATATATTATATGTTATATATTATTATATATATTATTATATATATTATATATTATTTTATATATTATTATATATTATATATATAATATATAATATATTATTATATATATTATATATATTATTATATATATTATATATATTATTATCTATATTATTCTATATATTATTATATATATTATTATATATATTATATATATTATTCTATATATTATTATATATATTATTCTATATATTATTATATATATTATTCTATATATTATTATATAGAGTATATTATATATATCATTATATTATTATCTATTATCTATATTATCTATATTATCTATAATATATAATTATACACGTAATTATATAAATAATTAATACAACATCTATAAATAATTAATACAAATTAATACAAAATAATTAATACAACATCTATCTATTCTATCCCCACCGTTAACCCCACACCCATTCCATCACCCCCAACCCCCTTAATTCCATCATTTCCCGGTGCCCTCACCTTGATGAGGCCTGGCACGAGCAGCTGTGTGTGGGTGCCGGGGATGTGGCGCTGCAGCAGCTCCCAGTGCCCGCCGTCCTGGCGCAGCTCCAGCGCGTACCCGCTGGGCTCCGGCGCCTCCCCCGACCCCCCCGCTGCCACCACCGACCCCCCCGGCGTCCCCACCCCCGGCCCGGGGGGCTCCCAGCGCAGCAGAACCCCCCGAGGGGTCTGGCTGGCCCGGAGAGAGCGCGGGGGCCGCAGAGAAACCTCCACCGGCACCGCCGGCACCGCCGCCGGCACTGGGGGGGTCACCGGGGAGCCTGGGGGGGGAAAGAGTGGGGATTGGAGA
>NW_020958108.1:4182-6941 GCF_003031625.1 Empidonax traillii | reverse complement strand
GGGCCTGAGGAGGTTCTGGGGGTGCCCCTGGAAAGAGGAACCCTCCAGGTGCTCACGAGAGACCCAGGGGAGGTTTTGGGGTGCCCCTGCAAACAGGAGGGTCTCAGTTTTTTACAAGGGGCCCGGGGGAGGTTTTGGGGTGCCCCTGCAAACAGGAGAGCCCCAGGGGCTCAGGGGAGGTTTTGGGGTGCCCCTGCAAACAGGAGGGCCCCAGGGGCTCAGGGGAGGTTTTGGGGTGCCCCTGCAAACAGGAGAGCCCCAGGGGCTCAGGGGAGGTTTTGGGGTGCCCCTGCAAACAGGAGAGCCCCAGGGGCTCAGGGGAGGTTTTGGGGTGCCCCTGCAAACAGGAGAGCCCCAGGGGCTCAGGGGAGGATTTGGGGTGCCCCTACAAACAGGAGAGCCCCATTTTTTTACGAGGAGCCCAGGGGAGGTTTCGGGGGGGGGGGAGTTGCCCCCCACTCACCCCTGGGCACGGAGGTGACGATGTGGCTGAAGGGGCCGCTGCCCAGCTTGTTCTGGGCCAGGACGCTGAACTGGTAGCCGGTGTGGGGCTGCAGGTTCTCCACCAGCAGGTGCCGGGCGCCGGCGGGCACCGGCAGCGACACCCAGTCGTGGTGCGCCCGCGGCGGGGGCTTCACCCTGGGGATGGGGGGGGTCAGTCATCAACCCCAGGCTCGGCAGGGCTCTGGGGTGGCACAGGGAGGGTGGGGACACTCACAGGGGGCTGTACCAGACGCTGAACCGCTGGAAGAAGCCTCCATCGAAGCCCGGCTCCCAGGAGATGTTGGCGGCCAGCGGCAGCGCCAGCACCGACACGTTGGTGACGGCGTGGGGGCTGGTGCCTTTGGGGGGGCACGGGCAGGGAGGGGGGGTCAGAAGATCAGCCAGGTTGGGGAGAGAGCTGGGATCAATCAGAGAGCCCGACCCGGGACCTGACACCCCCCTGGCAACACCGGGAGCCCCCCCAGGTCTGTCCTTAAACACCCCCGGGGATTTGGGGATTCCCAAACCTCCCCGGGGATCTGGGGACACCCAAACCTCCTCAGGGATCTGGGGACACCCAAACCTCCCTGGGCAGCCCCAACAATCCCTTTCCAGGAGCAGCTTCCTCCCAGTGTCCCCTCTGACCCTCCCCTGGCACAGCTTGGGGTCGTTCCCTCTCCTCCCGTCCCTTATTCCCTGGGAGTAGGGGATTATTCCCTGGGAGTAGGGGATTATTCCCTGGGACCCCTCCCAGCTCCCCCTTTCCTGTCAGGGAATTCCAGAGAGCCAGGAGGTCCCCCCTGAGCCTCCTTTTCTCCGGGATGAGCCCCCCCAGCTCCCTCAGGAATTCCTCCAGCCCCTCCACGCCCTTCCCTGAATTCCCAGAAGCTGGCACAGCCCTCCAGGTGTGTGGGAAGTCCCCCCCAGGGGATGGCCCCTCACCCAGCACGTGGACAGAGGTGGCCGTGGTGACAGTGGCCACCCTGTTGGTGGCCCTGCACTCCCAGAGCCCGTGCTGGTCCTTGGTGAGGGGGTGCAGGACGAGGCTGCCGTTCCCGTCCACCCGGGCGCTGCTCTTGGACGCGCCGCCCACCTGTGCGGGGCACGGGCACCGTGAGCAGGGGGGGGACACCCCCTGCCCACCCCACAGCGGGGCTGCGATGAGGGGACGTGGTGGTGGTGACCCCCAGGGATGAGGGGACATGGTGGTGACCCCCAGGGACAAGGGGACGTGGTGGTGGTGACCCCCAGGGATGAGGGGACATGGTGGTGGTGACACCAGGGACAAGGGGACATGGTGGTGACCCCCAGGGACAAGGGGACATGGTGGTGGTGGCCCCACAGCTCCAGGGATAAAGGAACTTGGTGGTGGTGACCCCAAAACTCCAGGGACAAAGGGACATGGTGGTGGTGACCCCCAGGGACAAGGGGATGTGGTGGTGGTGGCCCCACAGCTCCAGGGACAAAGGGACATGGTGGTGGTGACCCCCAGGGACAAGGGGATTGATGGTGGTGACCCCAAAACTCCAGGGATAAAGGGACATGGTGGTGGTGACCCCAGGGACAAGGGGACATGGTGGTGACCCCACAGCTCCAGGGACAGGGGGATGTGGTGGTGGTGACCCCCAGGGACAGGGGGACGTGGTGGTGGTGGTGACCCCACAGCTCCAGGGACAAAGAGGACAAAGGGACTTGATGTGATCCCTCGTCTTGGGGTCGCCTTGGAAAACAAAGGGCAGGATTTTGCCCAGGGATGAGGGGACAGGGGACAGAGCCCCAGGAGGGATTTGGGGACAGGGAGTGTCCCAGGGGTGATTTGGGGACAGGGACACTGCCCAGGGGTGATTTGGGGACAGGGAGTGTCCCAGGGGTGATTTGGGGACAGGGACACTGCCCAGGGGTGATTTGGGGACAGGGAGTGTCCCAGGGGTGATTTGGGGACAGGGACACTGCCCAGGGGTGCCCCCCCTGGACCCACAGCCCCCCAAACCCCCCCAGGGTGTGTCCCACCCCCCCCCCAAGAGCAGCAGGTCCCACCTTGACCCAGGTGACGGTGGGTGGGGGGTCCCCCTGGGCCTGGCAGGGCAGCACCAGCTCCCGGCCCACCTCCTGGAAATATTCCTGCTTGGGACGCACCCGGAACGCTGGGGGGTCCTGGGGGAGAGGGGAACACTTGGGGGGGCTTGGCATGGGGGGGGGGACAGGGCACAGAGCCCTGGGAGGGGCACACGGAGGGGCTCAGGGCCTGCTGGCCCCCCTGACACACCCACACACAC
>NW_020958108.1:0-1540 GCF_003031625.1 Empidonax traillii | reverse complement strand
GGTATTTTTGGCTGGTTTTGGGGTGGTTTTGGGGTATTTTTGAGGTATTTTGGGGTCTGTACCTTGTCCAGCTGCAGGGGTTGCCCATCCCGGGTCCAGCTGACGGACAGCAGGGGGGGGTTGGCGCGGGAGGGGCAGGGGATCACCCCCCTCATGCCCTTGGGCAGGGGGGTCTCCGGCAGCATCGCGGTCACCTGCGCGGGGTCTGCGGGGACAGCGGGCGATGGAGGGGAAGCTGCACCCTAAAACCCCCTAAAAACCCCTAAACCTCCCCTAAAAACCCCTAAAACCCCCCTAAAAACCCCTAAACTCCCCTAAAAACCCCTAAAAACCCCTAAAACCCCCCTAAAAACCATAGGGATGGCAATGGTAGGTGAAACTGCACCCTAAAAAACCCCCCTAAAAACCAATGGCAGGTGAAGCTGCACCCTAAAAACCGTTTGGTGGCATTTTTAGCACATTTGGGGGCTTTTTTCAGGCACGTTTTGGGGCTGTTTCATCATATTTGGTGCCATTTTGGGCCTTTTGGGTCACATTTGGTGTTTTTTCCGACATATTTTGTGCCTTTTTAGTCACATTTGGTGCCTTTTTCAGTCACATTTTGGACCTTTTGGGTCACATTTGGGGGCTATTTCATCATATTTAGTGCCTTTCTCGTCACATTTTGGACCTTTTGGGTCACATTTGGGCCCTTTGGGTCACATTTGGGCCTTTTGGGTCACATTTGGGCCCTTTTCGGTCACATTTGGGCCCTTTTGGGTCACATTTGGGCCTTTTGGGTCACATTTTGGACCTTCTCGGTCACATTTGGGCCTTTGGGGTCACATTTTGGACCTTTTGGATCACATTTGGGCCCTTTTGGGTCACATTTTGGACCTTTTCAGTCACATTTGGGTCCTTTTGGATCACATTTTGGACCTTTTCGGTCACGTTTGGGTCCTTTTGGGTCACATTTTGGACCTTTTCGGTCACATTTAGTGCCTTTTTCTAATCACATTTTGGACCTTTTCAGTCACATTTGGGCCTTTTGGGGTCACATTTTGGACCTTTTCAGTCACATTTGGGACCTTTTCAGTCACATTTGGGCCCTTTTGGGTCACATTTCAGACCTTTTCAGTCACATTTGGGCCCTTTGGGGTCACATTTGGGCCTTTCTCATCACATTTGGGCCCTTTTGGGTCACATTTCATCCCTTTTTGGGTCTCATTTGGTTCCTTTTTTTCCCTCTCTCCCTCCCTGCCGCCCCGGGGGTCTCACGGAGCACGGTGAGGAAGGCTGACGCCGAGGGGGGCTGCCGGAGGCCGTTGCTGGGGGTGCAGGTGTATCTGCCCGAGTCCTCGGGGAGGCTCCTCCTCACCAGCAGGCTGCCGTCCACCAGCACACGCACCCGGGCACGCAGCCGGCTGAGGGGGTGGAAAAAAGGGGCATCAGGGTGGGACCGGGCACGGGCACCCCCCGGCCCACAGAACCCACCCCAAGAGATCCCCAGATTGTTTAGGGACAAACAGAGCCCGCACAACCTGAGTAGGGACACCCCCCC
>NW_020958107.1:0-17044 GCF_003031625.1 Empidonax traillii | reverse complement strand
ATTTCTCATCATAAAAATGTCACCTTTTAAAGTCAGCTGTTTTATAAAGCCTTTTGTTGAAATTAGGTATGTTAACAGCGATCCCAAAGACTTAATTTTGATAGAAATTACAGAATGGCAAGCTCAAAAAAGGCAGCAGATTTATGTTTGGATGCCAGAATGCTGCATGCAAAAAAAAAAAAAAAAAAAAAAAATTAACAATGCTGAAGTTGAATAATTCCCTGACTTCCATATGGTGTGACAGGAACAGGAAGACTGAAGAGAAAAGTGGGAAGAGCTGAGAGCATTTACTGGAACACCCTGGTTCCAAGGAGCAGCTTCACCTCCCTGCTCCTCCCGCTCCCCCCTGGCTGTGCCAGCGTCAGTGGCACAAACCCCGCAGTGTTCTGGTGTTCCCGATCCCGCTCCGTGTCCCTCCCCGGCCTGGAGCTGGGGGGAAGCAGGTGCACAACCAGCCCAGAGCTGCTCCTGCCCCGCTGCCAACCCCACTGCGGTGCCAACAGCCAGGCAGCCCCCACACCCTGCCCAGAATCCTTCCAGGGCTGACAGAATCCAACAGGCTGAACCAAAAGGATGGGCTCATAACGCTAATTAGCATCGTACAGCCAGAAGATAGACTGTGGCCTCTATCTCTAATGTCCTATGTCAAATTTGTTCTCTCCACATAAAAGACTGGTACATTAAGCATGTCTTACTTGCCCATTTTTCTTTCCAGAGAAGCTGGATGAATTGCAAGGCACACGGATAGACCGAAACACTCGGCAGATGATTCCGCTTAAACCTCGAGTAAGACAAATGGGACGAGATCTTCAATCACTGCCCGGGGATGTGTGGGCGATGTCTTACATTCTACATTTGGGAAAATTCCCTTCTCGCTCCTCAGCCACTGCGCTCTTTTAATTACATTCTAAACTTGGGAAAGAAAGAAGAACTGGGAAGGAAGAGGGCAGGAGAGACTTCCCAGAGATAATGAGATGGCTGCTTGCTGAGCTGAGGCGGCAGCATCGTTAATGCCTGAGCTGGGGAGGAACAGGCAGGTCCCTCACGCTGCCCAGCACCTCCCGTGTCAGCCACGGGGGCTCCACAGCCCCTGGTTTTAAGTAAGACTAAGGAAGAACTGGTTTGAGGCTCTGCAGAAGTAATAAAATACATTCTGCCTCAAATCTCCATGAACCTTTAACATGCCAGGATCCAGAGACAAGTTTTTTTTTTGATGAGCTACCCCACGACAATTTCTTTCCTTGTAGATGCAAACATTATCCCAAGATCCAGCATTACATTACTCCTGCTGCTAAACATACTGGAGGAGTTCTCAGGTGAATACACACTCTTCTGCCAGTGGTAACCACGTCATGACCCTCATGTGCTCAGAGGTCACTCATCAGGCTTGAAAGTTTTGCACAACTAAAGCACAGCTGAGAGCACTATTTTCTTTCAATATTATTTTTGCAATACATAGGGATAAACATAATGCCACAAGTGCACAGCTTTGATTGAAATGTAAACTAAACTGTTTGTTGATAGTCTCCTTCGGTTCTCCTTTGGTAATTATGAAAGTAATTCTGATAACTGCTGTGCCCAAAACATCTGGGGAAGATACTGAAATCACTGTCTGAAAGTTAAGTAGAGTAGCAATTCAGGGGTTAAAGGCACACCAATAGTGCCTTCTTTAAAGATACACCTGTATAGTTTGTATATTGCAGCAGCAGAGAAGTGTGTAATACACACATATTTATAAACACACACACAGAGGGGAAGAAATTCCCAAGCATTAAATATGTTGGTATATTCTGAGATCTTCAGATCGAGATCCACACAAGGCATACTCATCACAAGCAGAATAAAAGAGGACTTAAAACTGAGAAAATACCATTGCAGAAGAGAAAAACTACATTAATAATGAATTCCTGGGAGAATTAATTTAGCCAGCTTGTCCAGTGAAAGCTGTAAAACTACAGACCACTTAAAGCCTATCCCTACAGAAAGCAGCCTGTCAGAACACAACCAGCAAGGATGCACCAGCACCCAGCCGGACCCTTCTGGATCCCTGCTGACTCCAGGGGAGATCACAGAGCTCTGCCCACAGCAGTGGTTTCTGGAATGATTCCCACTCTGCCCTCACAGCAGGTCTGTTGTACCAACCTCCAACAATGGGAACATTTCACCCCCACCCCCTTTGAAATGCTCCCCATATCACACAGACCTACACAACACGTACAAAGATCCAACAGACAACTTCCAATACAAAATTTAAAGAAATGAAGTCTTCAATTCACAGAGTGACCTCGTGGACAGGAGCATGTGCAGTGCTGGCAATTATTTTATAGGGGAGAAGGGGAGAGGTTACAATAGTGTTATGAGCAAGGAACTTCCAGACCCGTTCTAAAATTATCTTCAGCTTTGACAAACCACATCTCTATCCCCCTCTCCCTTTTGCTTATTCCTAAAGCCATTCTTCCTTCTCCTCTAGTGCTTAATCTGATCTAAATTCTCTCAGGATGTCAAGGGGATAAATACTGCTATTAAGAGCCACTAGTTTCCATTTGCTTTTTAAAAATGGGTGTGTGACACTCTGAGGCATTACAGATGCTATTAGGTATGCACAGGATGCCCTGCCACAGACAGACAATATGCAGAGAAGTGGAGGCTAAAACGTTTTTGCATTAACAGGAGGACCCTCCAAGTGGCTTGCAGAGTGTGCTCCAGGGCCACTTAATGGTCCCACAATGTCCCTGTTCCAAGCAGAAGGCGTTTAACTGTTTCTCTGGGACCAAAGTATCAACACAGGAATCAGGTATTTATCCAATGCTGGTAACAGGATTTCTACCCAGCAATTTTCTGCAACTTAAACGTAAATGACGCGTGAGAAATGTATTCTTATGAGATGTTAAACGCAAGCCAAGTGTTTTATCAGAAAAGTAGGAAACACCCCAATGATCTCTGTGTTCTGTCATCATTGACTGCAGCCCTGCAGCCCCGAGGTGCCTCCAACCCCTGCCAACCCAGCAGCAAATAATAAAGAGCCAGGGCAGCTTCGAAGAAATTATGGTGCTTTCTTATGTGCATTCAGAAAGAGACAGCCATGAAGCATTGCCTTGCTAAATGTTCTAAAAGTTCTTATAAATATTCATGTGCAGCATTTGTACTCTGAGTATTTAATCATTTCTTTACAAGAAAGGAAGAGGGGGAAGGGGAGAAGAAGAAATTACTGTTTCTTCAATTCCACAGGGTTCAAGGCAAGAGAGAAGATGAAGGCTCACGGTGATTTATAAATTAGTCATCACCAAACTCAGAAAAGTACAAACAAGAGAATTTTTTCAGGTAGATTTTTTTTTTGTTCCCCGTTATATCTGAAGTTTTACAATAGTTTACAGGTATTAAACTAATGATTCTTTCATAATCTGAATTCCATGTGTGTTGATCATTTGAATTTCCATGCCACTGGCTTTTGAAGAACAAGATTGATCTGTTGCTTCTGAGATTCGCGTGAAGACAGACAGAGCTGGCTGAACTCTGCGCTTCCAAACCCCCTTGTCCCAGGTAAACCCAACAGAAGACAAACTCAGTTGCTTGTGCTGCTGAGGCACTGTCCCACTTGGACACTTGATCCATCTACTCACAGCTGCTGGGAGCTAAAATAGCAAGACTGAAAGCCCTGTCATCCCCCCCTGCAAGCTCTGCACGTGTAGCTTTATTCCATGGCATGCAGCCTCTTGATCAAGCCTCTCAGACCTAAAGTTTATCAATACTGCTGTGAATTAATATAGATTTCTGTAATTCACGCTGGCAATACAAAAGCCTGTTCACAAGTGGCTTGTGCACAAAAGAGAAAAGATAGTGCAAAAGAGGTCTGACATAAAATTATAAACGTAATTGAGAAGCAAAGAGACAGAGAGTAACAACATCTGAACTGCTCACAAATCACCCAGCAGAGACAGCAGGGAGGTCTCCTGCCTTGCTGTGATCCTGCCTCCAAACCGGACCAAGAAAGCTTTGACACTCTTTTCCCTCTCCTTTTACCCCAGGATCATCACCTCTGGCTGGCCACACATGTTCCACTGAGGCTTTGGGTACCAGCACCTTTGCAGGACCTTTTCAGACACCACACTCTGGATGTCCCTCCCCATTCAGGATGCTACATCTGGAGGAAAAAAAAAAACAAACCACCCATCTAAGATGCTTATTCCCACAGACCCAGCTCCTTCACACACACTTTGCTGGCAGGCAGACCCGGTGATGGCTGAACGTGCTGGTACAGCAATAATAACAGCGGAAGAAGGCGACGGCTGTGGTACTTTGTGGTTCCCTGTTGTATCAGTCAACTCAGATTGCTGTCAGCTCTACCTGTCTCTCCTCTCAGGTGAATTGGACAACTCTCAGTAGAACTACTCCAGGCTCCTGCCATGTTTAGAAACACAAAGCAAAATGAAAAGTGGCGCTGCCTTTTACTTCCCTCGGGAAAACTGCTTCTTCCAAATGGCTTTATCATTTTCATTATATCCTGTTTGATTTGCTTTACCATCTTGACTGGAACAATAGCTAAGACATAATAGAAAAAGATTTTTCCACAGGCTGGTTCTAATTACATTAAATCTCTAGTGAGATAGGACATTTAAATAAGAAACAACAACTGCAGAGTCTGAGATAATGACATACCGAGATACCAGGCTTTTTGAGAGTGCCATTAAAATGATGCATGAAGCATTACAGCGCACTCCAATCAGGCTGCAACACGAAAGCCATTCCTCCTGTGACACAGCACTGCACAGAGAGGTCAGGAGTTATTGCTCTGAATGTGCAACTCAACAATTAGGAAACATTATCCCTCGTGCTGAAGTTAAAACATAGATACAGGCTTAAGCTCCTGGATGAGGAGGGGTAGCTGGGAATGCAGGGTCACTGTGGGAATCATCACCTCACGAAGCACAATGCACAGTAGAGGAGATTCTGAAGAGCTCCTGGGTTTTGTTGCAAGTTGTACCTTTAACATTTTGTTGTGATAATTGAATTTTCTTAATTGCCTGGAAAACCTTTCATCTTTCGAGTGCTGGGAACCACTGAAATAGAGACATGCAGAATGGAGACTATGGCTGTGTGGCCGAGGAACACGGTGGAACCCGTCCCAGTCCCACAGTTCGTGTGTTCAGTGTCAGAGCTGTGGCACAGCTGTGCCATCAGCACTGGTGCTCATGGGGCCCTGCAGCGAATTCCCCTGCTGGAAACCAAAACCGAGGAAAAGGAACTTATGTGGGGTGGGAAACACCTTAATTACTTCCCCTCTGTCCAGAGCAGTGGTGGAGTCACCATCCCTAGGGGGATTTGAAAGTTGTGTAGCTGTGGCACTTAAAGACGTGGGTGAGTGGTGGAGCTGGCAGTGCTGGGTCAGGGGTTGGACTCTGTGATCATGGGGGGTCTTTTTTAACCTTAAGGATTCTCTGGTTCTATAGTGGGGGAGAACAGCTCATCAATTCTCCCTGCTCACAACTGGTCACTGGACTGAATAACGAACATCAAGCCATGTTTAAGTGATTCACTGCTGTATTACTAGAGCTGAAACAGGTCTGTGCATAAAGGCTGGGTATCAGTTACCTTTTTCAGCTGGTTTTTCATAGATGTCATAGTAAAGTTTCAGGGAAATTAGCTACGTACTGAGGATTAATAGACTTACTTTCAGTCAATAAACAGAATCTCTGATTATAAATTCTATACTCAGAGAACATAAACTTCAACAGCAGCAGGTCAGTAAGTAAAGTATTCTTGTCTAGGTAGCAGAACAATAATCCCCTATTAATAATCAAGTACACAAAAGAAAACTGAAGAAGTTCATTTCAGTACACAAAATAAAATTATTTTCTTGGATGTATATTCTACACTTTCGACCTGGACCACTGAAGTGCTGTTACACAACAATTGTCCATGTTCATCCAGAGCTGATGCCAGGGCACTGCAGGGTGATCGCTCACACACAGACAGCTCAGCACTGATAGTTTGGTGACCACATGGCAAAAGCATTTCTAAATGCAGCTCAGGTATCTGCACATTCACTGCTGGAGATGCCTGTCTGAATAGAGCTCATCTGAGCAGCAGACACATGCAACTATTACTACCTATGAAAATATTTAATTTGCTTTTAATAAAGAAGAAGGAACTTAAACTAGTACAGCTTTCCCTATCAACTCCTGTTTTCAGTAACTTGCTTTATAAGACATTTGTAAGCTAAATGCTTTTAAGACATTTGTAAGGCAGAATCAGGTGAGGATGCTCACCTCCATGTACCCTCATCACTTCTCTTGTCACCTCTGAACAGCCTCAGCTTTCAGACTGCAGCAAACCCACCAGTGGATGGGCAGGAGATGCTGAGTTCTGTCAGGCCAGCAACAGAACGGGCTGCTGATTATCAGCAGAGAGCACCAACATTCGGCCCCTGAGGGGCTGCACGGCCAGGAGCAGCACCAATGTACCCTCTGTCACCCCCTGCACCTCAAGCAGTGTCAGAGGGGACTCGACCAGGTAAAGAGCAACAAGTTTTATGCAGCATCATGGCCCAGACAGATCCTGCTCTGACCCTCTCTGACCCACTGGCTCCCTCATCTTCCCCCCAGCCCCAGTCCCTGCGTGTCCCTTCTGCACTGAAACACCAACATGGAACTTTATGTGCAAACCAAACATGAGGCTGTTTCTTTCCCAGCTAGAGCAACAATTTGAAAACTTGCCAGTCCTGCTCATGAGCTGAAATCAAGGCTGGCAACAAGAAGCTGCCCAGGTCATGGTGACCCCAGAACCGAGGGGAGCTGAGGAGTCTCCCAAAGCCAGGAGCTCCCTAGAGGCCGATGCCAGCAGGGCAGTGCTGGTAAATCAGCAGCACAAAGGGCAGACACCAGGGAGCCTTTTCTTCAGTAAAAGGGGAGTGATCTACGGCACTCTCAGTGCTGAATTACTGACTCCTCATCAACTGTTATGTCACATGCACTCCTGATTAGCGATCCAAGTTTCTTCCCACACAGGCTGGTGGTCCCTCATTAAGACCAAAATTTACAGAGCAGATTTCAGCTTTTATGGAACCCACTGTGCTTTCTAAAGATCCACCTTTTCTTCTAGTCAACTGAAATAACACTTCCTGGCTCTGACTCCTGTGGGTTGCTTTCCCTTTTTATTTTTATTTTTTTTTTTTTATTTTTAATTTGTTTAGAACTTGCAGTGCATATTTCTCGGCCAGACTGCTAAGGATGTTAATGAGATTTATCCACAGAGTCTCTCACTATCTGCCCCCTTTAATTCTTTGAGATACAAGTGCTTTTATGTTGCAGGAAATGAGGACAACAGAAAGCTGCAGATCCCATGAATGTAAAAATTGTCTTGAAGGCATGGAACAATTCAGCCCTAATTACAGCCAGCTGGAGCCTGCTCTCTTTGCACTGATACTTAGATAATTAACCAACTACTGACTGATGCAAGACTCAACTATGTCACCACCATTCAGACATTCAAGGTTAATTTTTGTATCCATCACCAATATCAAACTTAATGGATATTATCAACTAAAGTCTTGAAAATCATTAACACACAGTCATAGTCAGGCAAGGATTATTTTTCCTTCAATGAGCTCGGTGCCATCTTTCTTCAGCTGCAGAAGAAGTGACTTTTCCATTCAAAAGGCAAAATCTCAAGTTTTGATTCATTTAATAACTGTAAACTCATTCACTTAGAACTCTAAACTTAAATACACTGAAACCACAGCACTGATGTAGTAAAATAAACCCCAAACTGTTCTAGTGGTCCTGACTGTAGCAATACCTCTTTATTTCTCGTGGTATGGCACCTTTAAATTGGTGGTGGTGGTGGGGGTATCTTCCTCAGTAAGCTTTACATGGATAAAAAAAGCAAATATTACTATTCCAAAAGTCAAATATCCTGACTGCCAATGCATACATCAAACTATTACAGAATGGTGCTCAGGAAGTCTGCCATGTGTGGAAGTCAGAACTGTTAATACAGTCCTGGCTTCTCCATGTCACACAATTTATGTTTAAATTGTGAGCCACCCAAAATGTATTTGCAGAGAAAAAAAAAAACCAACAACCTGGAAGAGGAAGTCCTTCTCAAATCTATTTTCAGCAGTGTTTTTCCTGAAAACAGGAGGTTTGGGGCAGATTCAATCCCTCTGATGGTTCTAGAGCCAGGCAGAGATGCACTGATCAGGAGGAAACCTTGTCAGCAAGTGGCAGCTCTGGGAACTTTTATTTCTAGTTAGGAATCCATGAAATCACGGGGACAAATGGGAACTATTTTAACCTGGTAAAGATGTTTGGAGGAACAGCAACACAGCACAGCAAAGGCAGAGATCTTGGGTGGAGCTCTACAGCAGCAAACCAACATCTCAGCAGCGCTGCCTGCAGTGCTCTCCAAAAATGCGGGTGGGGAGGCAGGAATCTGAAGAATCCGCATTAGGGATTCCTTCCATTTTGTATTTTATTTGTCCTCACACCTTCTTATCTAGTATGGGAAAAATAAAGAATCCCAGTTATGTTTGCACACAGCCTGACTTATTCCTTCCTGTAGGCAGAGTCTGAATTTGGTGAAATATCTCTGGAATGCCACTGTAATGTAAATCACAAAGCCTCGCCACCACAGTGCAAGTTTGAGTGCAACCTGCAGTTTTCCCCAAGAGAATACACAAAATTTTTACTACCAGAAAGGGTACAAAAATAAGAGCTTAGCAAAAAAAAAGTAGGTTAACTCATATAAAGAACGACATATAAGACAAGGCTGAAAATGAAAGCGAGACAGGTATTTTTGGAACTATTCTGAAGTCTCCTTCAAGCCCTGCCTATTTTGCCTGTGAAGTATTTTTTGCTTAAAAAATATATATGCTAATGTTGATACTTAAGATAGCAATGATGGGGCTGAAAAAACTCCTGCTTTGGAAGAACAAAGGAAGAAAGGCTGAGCAGCACCAGCAGTTGGTTCTGTGGGCATTTTCAGAGAGTTACCCTGAGGGAAGTTAAGGAATCACAGAATCATTACAGTTGGAAGGGACCTCTGGAGATCTAATCCCACCCCCTATGGAAATGGATGTTTGAGAGGAAAAGTCACATTCCAGATAAATAGAAGAAAACCCTTGGAACCTGAGAAGCCTCCAAAATTCCAATTATTTTGGGTTAAATATGAGGTAGGTGCTGCAGGGTCTGAGGGTATCCAACACTGCCCATAAAGTGGGGACAGCTGGGACTACCTGCATTTCATGGTTATGGCTTGCAGCAGGTTCAGGTGTGTTGATTATCTTTATCAACCCTGGAAGTTAATCATTTTCTTAACCAGCAGGATCTGAGCTTTGTTCAGGGGTTTTTTTTTGGTGGTTTTCTTTTCTTTTTGTTTTAAAGAATGGCACTGTGTTTCTTGCCAAGGCCACGACACATAATAACAGACTAGAGAGGAAAGAAAGGACCCAGCATGAAAAATACAATGTAATTATCACCAACTGAACAGCTGATAAATGAAGTGACAGAGTGAAATACAGGGGTTTCACATGACAAAAAGTTCAGGGAAGGTGAATTTGTTACGAAGTTTGAACAAATGGAAAATGGAGCCCTCACCATAACCGAGGCCTCTTCATCTCCCCACCACTGAAAATTCCCTGCTCCCACCGTAATCCACCTGCCATCCCATCACAGAAAGAGCTACAACATCCAGTACCCAGCAGCAGGGCTGTCTGGATGTAACAGAGAGGAGCTGGTCAGGTCTGGAGCTTCACACACCTCCAGGATGATGTTTCCATTATTAGTTGGATGTTCCCAAGGGCAGCCATCACACCAGCATGAATTCAGCAAACACAGCATCAGTTGCCTTTTATGAGCTAAACTGACCAGGACAGTATTTTTAACACACCTGTGGTGGGCAGATTTCAGAGATAAGAGTAAGTGAAAGAGAGAGCTGCAAGCGAGTGAAAAATGGGAACTGTCCCTCTGGAAAGAACTGCGTGTAAGGGGCATGGAATAAATGTTTTTATATTGTTGTTTCTTAGTCTGTCAGTGGTTCCATTTTGAATCAGCCTTCAGTCATTTAAACCTCAGATGGGAAAGCCTGGATGGACCTGAGAAATGAGCAAGCCAGGCCCTGGGTCAAGAAGAGTCTTTTTTCCTTAACCCCCAACCTAAACACATCTTGAGTTCAGTATCTTCAGCTTCTTTCAAGATAGAGCTAAAAAATGTTGGATTTTGAATCTTTCTTTTGTTTATATGTAATTGCAGTTACCATGTTGCTCTACCTCTCTCCCCTGTTTTAATTCCATGATTCCTGCAACCCTGATGGAGAAGGAAGCCGAGAGCACACACAGCACACTCCCTCTGCTCCCAATGCTTCTCCAAATTGTAAACACAAATAAATTGATACAGCAGTTGAAGTTTGGCAATGCTGTTCGGGAAGGCACAAAGGAAATGCAGTATAGAAATGTAAAATCATTAAAAGAATGTTATTATGGTTATTATCTTAAAAATGCATTTAAGCCAATAGCCCCTCCCTGTAGGTACCTCACTTGATCTACAGCCCACATCCATCACACCAGACTCCTCTTCAGTGCCAGCATTTTCTGTTCCTTCCTTGTCCTACCTGCCAACTTGTCCCAGGTTACAGGGGCTGGGACCAGTTTATCACTATGTGGGTATAACCAAAACTGTGCATTCTGCACAAAGGCTGGTGTTGTTCCCGGGGAAAAAATGGGATCTGCAGGAATTTGTGGGCAGTTTCCTTTGGTGCACACACAGGCCTGCATTCTATACAGCAAGTTAACCTATGCAAACACATTGTAGTGCCCTGTCTGTTCAATGGAAGGCATCCCACAGAACGTGTGTGGGTTCTGCACATGGGAAAGGAGGCTGGGAAGGGATGCAGAAGAATCCCCTCCAATGGCAACTCGCTGTGTGGCTGCAGAGCCAGGAGGACTCCGCTGCACAGAGGAGTGTGAGCTGCCCACGGCCCTCCATTGTCCCTGGGAAGGTGGTGACTTCCTCTTCATTCAATCTTTCCCCTTATTTTGCTCTTCCTTCCTGATGATAAATACACTTTTTATTACTCCAACCAATTCAACATTACTTTTAGAAATTTTAATCACTCATTTAGATTTCACTCAGTGAGTCAGGCGGAAAAAATGTGCTCTCAGGCTGAGAGAAAACCCTCCCATTTACAATCCCTCAGCCAAGAGCACCTCCCAGGCAACATCCTCCAGCTGTTCCCAGAGACAGAAGGAGTATGTTCACTCTATCAGTTCCCACCTAGGCCACTCCAGAGCATCTCCAGCAGGAAGGAGATCTATCTGCCCAAAACAGCAACCCCTGGCTCTTCCCAGGCCTCCTCCCACTCGGCTCACCCAGCACTTCCCTCGACTACACCAACCTCTTGATGTTCAGCAGATTAAGATCTTCCTGTACCAGCAGAGAAATCTATCGTGGTAGCATTGTTATCTCTGTTCCTGGGCCTCTGATTGTCACTTTTATCAGCTAAATAACAGTAATTTGAATGCAGAAACAATTATGGGAACCTTTTTCCTCAGCCCCAGCAGATTTACAGTTAGTGCTGTTTTGACAAAGGCTGGATGCATAAAGAAGTTGCTCTGCCAGGCAGTGAATGTACAAGGGAAGAAACAAAATATCACCTTCCAGCTTTCTAAAACTGTTCCCTCAAAAACAATGGTGGTTGCAACCTGTTTGTGTCTTCTCTTGACTTGCTGCATGAAGACAAGCCAAGGTGGTGCATTTTCCTTAGTAAGGATGGGTAAGAGTTTGTGATTTCTTTTTATCTTGTGCTGCTCATATTTCTGGCTCTAAAGTGCCCTACAGAAACCTGAAATCCTACTGAAGTGCCCCAGCTCCACAGCTTTTGCAAAACCAACTGGAACTGTCTTTTTCTTGTTCTCATTAGACACGTCAAAGAGCCAGAGATCTGTAAGGAAATGTGCACACGTTCAAAGAGAAAGGACTGCAGGGGCACAGAGAACAACAGAAAAAACATGAACAAGAGCACAGTAAATCTGAGTACCTAAAAGAAGCAAAACATTCCTCTCATAAGCCCTTTTTGAGCTTCATTTGTCACCAGTGCAGACAGGTGGAAGCTGCAAGCCCTCCCCTCCTGCCAGTGCAGCAGGAGACACAAACACAGTACACCAGCAACTCTGGCAACAAACCAGACAACTCCTAGAGATGGGAAGTCAATTAGGGAAGAACCCCAATAGCCTACTGACTACTTGAGGGATGCACTGGCTGAGCTGTAAGTGTTTGGCTGGCAGGCTCCTAAGGGCTGGCCTGACTGTCCTCTCACAGGAGCCTTAGTGTAGATTTCAGATAGGAACTGCTACATTAATGCTGACCTTTCTCTAAAATCTTGCCCTTAACCTCGCAGAAATTAGGAGAGAATCCTTCTAGGGCACTGACTGTTCTCACACTGAAGTTCTAACACACCCTATGATGCATGGGTGGAATAAATACCTTACCTAGACTGATAAAAGGAGAACAGGTATATTTTCCTACCAAAAGTCACATAAAACTCATGTCAGGTCTGTTTGCTCTCCTCTCAAGAACACAAAGTGAAAGAACCAATTCAAACAAAACCAGGACACATTTCAGATTTACCTTTGTTTGATTCGTGCCAAAGGAAAGAAACACGGTGATATGCCACTTTTGACACTGCATTCACATTACTGTTTCCCACCAGTGTAACCAAACCAAGGCAAATTCTATCGTACACAGGGTCAGCGAGGCTTTGAGAAGGGTGCCAGCACCTTCTTTCACTCTCTTGTCCCAAAAGACATCGAAACATCGTCTCGGTGGGGTGTTAAAGGTGTGGAAATTCCCCTCTGCCCTTCCTACACCTTTTGGTTTTAGTGGTTGGCTCCACTGCACCTACTGCTGCAAAGGGACAGAGCCTCCACCAGCATAGTGATGAGCACCTGGGGGTCTTTTTGCCAACACTTTCACTCTAAAAAGCAGCACAGTTCTGTAGTTCTGACTAGTACACTGACCCAGGGAAGACAGATGTCAAGTACAGAAGTATTTCAGATGTTTAATACCCAGAAAACAAGATACGCAAGTAAGAACTTGCTTAAGCAAAGAAGTAAATAGAAAAAAAAGAGTACTTTGAGTCCCAGTTTATCAAAAAATATTGATGTCTAGCAGAAGAGAGCAACCTTCCCAGTGTGCTACGTGTGTCTTTCCAGACACTACAGAAGTCACACAAAGTACTTACCATATAGTTAAAACCAGGGACAGAGCTGTTCTACAACCTGTTCCAAATTGCAGTTTTGCTGGGCATTGAGTGGAGAGACAGTTACCAATGGAGAAATATCCAAATCTGCAAAATCTAATTTTGTTTTCCAATGATGAAGAGATGGGATGAATCCGCAGGAAGAAATCACAACGAGTAAACCATCAGATACTAAAATTCAAACTTTTTGCTAATGAACAAAGCTTACAAATTGACATGCTCAGCCAGTGTTTGACCCTGGTAAGATTGCTCTATTTGAACTCTGGTAGGAGTAGAACAATGTCCTTTATAATCCACACAAACTAACCTATGGTTCTGTGTTAAGGAAATAAAAAGATGGGTTACCACTCAGGTCTGAGGCATTTCATCCATTCTAATGTCAGCAGCTGGCTTGGCAACACCTTCTGCAGCCACTGGGTGATAAAGCCCGCTGAAAACTTCACAACTTCCTATTTCTCCAGACAAATTCGCTTCACCCCCTTCTCTTCATGACTCCCGGTCAGGACAGCAACATTTTCTGTGAAGGACAGAAAACAAGGTTATTTCCAACAAATTTCAAATCTGATTTGTTGTTATTTTTCCTTCTTCAGTGACCTCCTGATCTCCGAAATGCCGCAAGAGCCACATAAAAGGACACAAATTCTTTTCAGAATTCCGGCTGCATAGCTGGTACACCAGACTTTTGCCTTCTTCCCTAACATTCCTGTTTGTTTTCTGTTCCCCAGGAGCATACTGCTGCAGTCTTCCTTGAATTTTATCTGCTCAGCAGCCACACTGCAGCTTTGCAATGGAAGCACAGGCTGGAGGCACACGCTGAGGAATGGTCTGCAGAAGTTAGCTGGAATAATGACAGGACTTTTCCTGGGAAAAGGAGCAGGTAATCCTACTAATTTTCTTAATTTTTAATTACAACTTTGAAACAAAATATAAAGAACGAGCTAGGAAATAACCTGACAACTAGCTCGGTACCTTACATGTTTTAACAGAACAACAGCACAGGTTTATGTTACCTCTGTTCATGTATTAGCAGGTCACAATGGTTAGGCCAGTAAGTCACTCAAAATCACCTTCACCTTAACCCAGCACTCCTGAGCAGGCAGAGACATTTCCAGGCTCGTCTCCCAGCAGAGCAACATTTGCTGTTTTTTGTTTTTTCTTTTTTTTTTTTTCTCTGAGAGCATCAAGGCTGTGCCTCAAAGCTCCCAGAGCTGTCTGGAGTTACACAAGGAGACAGCACCGTCTAGTTCTTTCGGGATTTTATTTGTGGGGTGGTTTTTTTTTCCTCCTCCTCCTCCTCATCTCTTCCCCTCTGGTATTCTGCTTCTGTGACTTCAAGTGCAAACACATTTCTGTATGACAAATTTGGCGGAGAGAAAGCGAACTCCAATTACTGGTGTTATGAAAGCCACAGATAACAAGGAGCAAAGCGCTCCAGACTTCTGTGCAAAGCCACCACAGCTTGGTGAGCCTGCACAGGCTGAGCAGCATTAAGAAAAATGCCTTGACAAAGATTACCACAACAAAAACATATTTTTTTTTTAGGACATTTGAAAGGAAGATCCTGAAATAGCTCTGCAGATGAGCAGCAGCAGGTGAGATGAATACGACCCATCCTAACAGAAAACACACATTATGTGCTTGAAAATGTGCTTAATGAGGAGGGTGAATACCCTCCTACTGAAGGCAGATAAAGCAAGAGCCAATAAATTAGCCTTAAACTTGAACTTATGGTTCATCATCTAAATGGAGATATTAGGGAGGAGTCAAAAGCTTACTCCGGGTGGAGAAGATTGAACCATTTTCTCCCAACCGGAGTATTACCAAAGAGTTTGCTTTTCCAGATAGGATTTAGCTAGAAGTGCAAGGCAGGGGAAGAAAAGGAAGGAGAACAGGGCCCTGCAAATCCTCCTGAAGGAATGTAGAGAGAACACCACAGTCCTCAGTAGTTTTGGGAACCTCACTCGGCAGCAAAATTTTTTTGCATATTACGGAGTTTTTTGAAATAAGAAAAAACAGCCCTGAAGAACAAAGAAATGAGCAAACACTTCACAGCAGGGAACGGCTGCATTTAAAGATTATTTAAAGTCTCTCCATAAGGTGACAGCTTTGTGTAAAATTTTAACCCCTTCCAAAGTGTCTTTTTTTTCTGGCTAGAAGAGCACAGGGCTGGGAACTTTGTGGATTCAGGCAGCATGCTCCAGTTAGAGCAGCTGGCTGGGAAGGGACTGGATTTCCCCTCCTTTAGTGCTTGAAGTGGCTCCGGCTCCACCAGCCTGTGGGACCTGATCCCAAATCGTGGGCACCACTGGGCACATCTCTGTACACCACCAAAACAGGGAAACATTGACAGAGCTGTATCCATACAAGAAAATATCAACTCTTAAAACACACTTTTAAATTTTAGCTGCATGCAGGCATTTGTACTTCTGTCCCAAAACTCTGCAGGTTTTGCCCAGCAGGAGCAAAGGGGTCTGCTTGCCATTTGCCTCTCCTTGCAGAGCTGCACTCCAACAACTCCGGCACAGCTGGAGATGGCACAGATTCACTACCACAGCGTTACATCAATCTGGTGTTCCTGTGGCTTGTGAGGATTGTTTTAGGTGTTCTTTAAAACTGCCATCACGTTATGTCTTATGGGTGCCACAGAAAACATTCTACCTCTGACATAAGCATCCTGCATATTAAATGGTAGCTAAGGCAACAGGTGGTACAGAGATCATATATATGGATGTCATTGTGTTCACAAGCAGCACACTGACTTAAAAAATGCGATTTACCACTCAAAAAGAAAAGAATTAAACCACTCTATATTCACTTCTGTTCCAGTGCCCAGTACTACAGATTAATTTACAACATTTTAAGTTAATCGATGAATGCGACATGAAATTCTTCCTTTTAGCTGCTGCTCTGATTGAAGATGTAGGTAAATCCCTCCATTTTCCCTTGGCTTTCTGCAGGGACTGAAGGCAGCAGAAGCCCAGTATGAAAGGAGCTGCCATGTGACTCAGTCCCCTTCAAGCTGTCCTCACAAAACAAAGAGCGAGGAATGCTAAACAAATGAATCACAAGCCATTGCTGCAAAAACATCCCGACTTTCGAGCAACTGCCAAGGCTGGGAGCAGCTCTCTGTCTTGTCAGTCTGAGTGACAGCCCTGGATAAAGGGGCACCTCATTACAAGATTAGTAACAGGAAGACTATGTTTCCAAGCCCACCATCTGAATTATGATTGCCGACTGTGTAAGGAGGCAGAAACGGAAGCAAATCCACAAGGAAACAAAGAATCATTTGGGAGATGTTTTTCCTATTCATGTTGATTGCAAGTGAACCCTTCCCGGGCTGTGAACAACTGGCAGCGCTTTAGCATTCGGTACATGGCCTGATTTTTATCATAAAAACCAGTATTTGCCTTCAGCTGGCTGTCAGATTTGCCAAGCTGGTGGAATTCTGGCACCATTTGCGCTGTTTAATGTCTCTGCATGTTGTATCTCGGACACAACCCCCTGTAAAAAGATCTAATTACAAATATTGATATTAGTTATCCTTTTTGCCTGACACAGTAAAGAGAGGGGAAACTGATTCTTTCCAAATTGACTGTATAAGCAGAGCACAACAGCATCTCAGGGTCAAAATCCACGACCAAAGCCTTCCATTAAACCACGGGATTTCCTTGGGTGGAATTCCATGGGCCTCCCTCACACAAGGGGGGTGTGACACCTTTGCCCGAGAGGCTGCAAGGGTCACCTGGCACAGCAAGTATTGCAGACCAGCATTTCCAGAGCTCCCTCCAAAGCA
>NW_020958106.1:10465-17045 GCF_003031625.1 Empidonax traillii | reverse complement strand
AAAAAAAAAAAAAAAAAAAAAGCAAGCAGGAGGTGTTGCCAGTGTCCTGGAAATCTTCAGTGTAAGGAAATGTTTTAGGTGCTGCAAAATGTTACCATTAGCCCAAATGCTCTGGACTCTCCCAGGCAGATCACTGCACCCTTCAGAGCAAGGATTCACGTACCCAGTGGGTACAAAAGGTCTCCTTTCATGCTCAAGTCTCAGTGAAGGTTATCCCATCATCCTTCCATGCAATTCAGGACCTTCTCTCCTCCACTCCTGTAGCCAACCACTGTTTCCATTTCCCAGGGGCATAACTTTGCACTTTACATCACTAAATTTCAATCTGGTTCTATTATTACAGGCAACAAGGACAGTTGTTCTTACCACACAGAGATCTGGACGTCCACAGTACCAACAAACTCTGCCTCAGTCCCAAATTCCATTAATCTCCTGATTACTCTCTTTTCTTCAAAGCCCATTCTGATGGTATTAAGGTCAAACTGGGAGGTTTGTCTTTCTTGCAGCTGAATACTGGTGAGGTGTTTGCACCTTCATATTCTAAACTTAATCAGTTCCAAATTAGGAACTACCTAAATAGAAAAGACAGCTATTACGTGAAACATTTTGCCTCTCCAACAAAGGATTAAAAACCTTATGGAGTTCCTGTTTCATAGTGGTGATCTGATAAATGCCAAAATGCTGAGAAGACAATGAAATGATGTGGTGGAATATATAAAATGTAAGTGTTTAAGATCCATAGGGAAGAGTAGGACTCAGGGAAGTTTTACATGAAATGATTGTCAACAGATCGTTATAAATAGTCAAATTCCTGTAGGAAACAAGAAAAAGATGGCAGAAGTCAAAGGAAAATTGGCAGAAGTCTTTGTATGAGCAGTGAAGTAGCGTTACCCATGTGCTCTATTTTTAATTGGTTAAAAATGCTGGCACACAGTCTTGCACGCATGCACACCAGGATTTTACAACACAGCTAACAGAGGTTTGTCACTGCAAGCGTTTTGGTGTGTTCTCACATAATTCAATCTAATTTATTTCGTCAGGTGAATTCTTTAAGATGCTCTGCTTGTCGAGACGTGATCGTAGCATTTCACATGTTTGTGAGGAGTCTGAGCTATTGCTCTTCTCTTCTCACACAGCTTTTTAATAAAAATGCTGCCAAGTTGGCCGACCTAGCCCTCTTCAAGGTTAATGGTTTCTTATCTACAAATTTCTTTTCATGACACAGCTTGGGCTATGAACTCCAAAACTGTCTTCTGTCGGCTCTCCCTTCAATTTGTTTTAGGCTCAGAGAAAAACAGTTCTCACAATAGGAAAAAGCACTCCAGAAATGAAAAGAGATAAATGTTGGCTTTAGAAACTTACCTCTTTGTTCTATAAAAAGACACACAATTATTTCAGCTGGGTGATGTTGGCGAACAACTGCTGTCATGTTCTGTGGTAAAGCTGAAAGCCTACACGGCTGCAATTTACCCAACACTGCCCTGACTCCTGTTCCCTGCACAGAGAACCTCTGGGCTAAAGATGTTTCCCAGGCAATAATTAGCGACACTGCGTTATTGTAAAGGTTTACAAAGATGTTAATAGTCAGGCAATTTATAATATGCAGCCTTTGTTATCATTATGGAACATCTGTTACTTAAGAGCCAACTCCGTAACAATCCGTGTTTTATAAGGTATTTTATAATCCTGTCACGGTGTAAGAGGGGGAAAAAAAAAAGAGATGAAATTAAATTTGATCTTGAGAGGTACCAGACATATTTGCATCCCACTGAGGGCAGCACAAGCAGGAGGTGTTCAGCGCCACCCTGCATTTTCCACATCCTCCAATGACGTATCTCATAATCCTTTACCAGTTGGCCCTTCCCACCCTTTAAACTTGGAGAGTGAATTTTGTGAGAAACCAAAGGCAAGATTCCAGCAGCACATTACAACCCTCTATCCAGGAAATACACATTTGCTTTCAAGGTCTGGGGGACATTAGAGCATCTACACCATCAAAAAATGTGACTTCACCAATTCTACTGCAGTTTCAGTCATTAGGGAAAAAAAAACGTGTAAGAGTCTCTCATCCTGCCTGACTGGTGTTTGCCAGAGATCATTTACACTTTACATGATGCCATTCCAAAAGAACTGGGAAATCATGCAATAATGAAGCCAGGCTTTCTTGGCATATCTGTGGTAGCCTTGCATGCAGAGTATTGCAAACTGCTTTACTTGTTTAATTTTGTGTAAATCATCTATCCCACATACCTTTAAGGCTTTTTGAGTGATACCTGGCAGCATAATGCAGAATTAGAAGCTAAAATGGCTCTTACCACTTTATAAACCACATAACAGTGGGTTTTTTTGCTTACAGTTAACTAATAACAATTCTATTATTGCCATTCAGAAACTGCTGAAATTATGTCAGCTTCTTCCAACAGGCAGTAAGCCCAACCTTTTTTTATTCAAGTTGTTGGAAAAGGATTGCTAGTTTTTTATCTGTTTTCCAAAGTGGCTTAGGACCACTCCTCCTTGAGTAAAATGTGCACTGAATTAAGCAAAACTTCCAGAAGTGTTAAATCTGACAGTGGCACCCTAAAACATCAGCTTAAAAGCACCAGTGACCCATAAAGGAACAGATGTTGTGGAATGATTAAAAGCTTTAGGGTTAAAGGGAAAGAACAGGTTGCTGCAGCACTGCCACCAGAGTAAATCAAACTATAAATTCTTTTACCACTATGCAAAATTTATTCTGGTTAAAACCCTAAGCCTTTCATTATCTAAATTAAAAGTATACTGTGTTTATTGAGTTTGGAGATTAGCTTGCTGTTATACACTGTAGTCTTACTTTGATGTCTGAGGATTAATATTCATGAGGTTTCAGACTATTAACTACACATGTTCAACATCTAACAAGAAACATATCTTACAGAGTTCAATTATTGTAGGGTGCTTTTAGCCCTGATTTTATCTTTCATTTTGCTGTGGGTTCCCATGGAGTTTTCACACTGTCAAACGTTTTAAAGTTGGTCCTGGCAGGTTTATTGTACTGATGGATCTGGCTAAACTTTGACATTCAAATCCAAAGGATAACTTTCACTCTCTTTCTCATTTTTCTCTAGTTTTTACATGAGTGAAAACTTTCAAATTCAAGTTGCCTGAAATGTCTGAACTACCAGAGGAATTGAAAACCAGCAGGAATTGTTCACTCCCCAATCAGTTCAGCCCAGAACACGGCACGACGCTGTGGACATCATCGGTCAACACTGACACTCGTCCCTTTCCAAAGAGTCTCAGGGACATGAAACCTCTGTAAACTGTGGGCCACAAACACATGAAATTCTAAGCTGCTACTTTTTTGGAACTCAAGCTAAAACTCAAGCCCCAAAATCATGGAGCACTTGTGTGGTCATCACCACAGACGAGGAGCACCACCCCCCTCTGCCTCTGTGATGCTGCCTAAAATCTTCTGCTTCTTTCCTTTGGTGCAGGAGAGAAAGTCATAAACTGCACGGCACTAGCAACCAAAAGCAATAACAGAAGCAAATGTCAGGATTTGAATTGCAAACTACATGTGAGCCTTGACTGCTAAAACCAAATGCAGAGTTGAAGGTTATAAAGGTTTGAAGTGGCTCTGCTGGGGCCAGAGGTGGCTTCTGCTCGTCCCCTGAACAAACTACTGGGCATTACAGGCAGAAAAGAGCTGGTAGAGAGGGAGAGTCATGCCTAGCAACTCTCACAAGTTCGCAGGATTCATGGGAAATATTTACTAATTTAAGAGAAAATATATATTAAATTACTCCTTCTATAGTGATTATTTTCCTAATGGAGTTCTGGTGCGGGAATGTAACTTTCTAAAGCAGAGATTAATTTATTCTGGAAACAAAAGACATTTTAGGCCCTGCTGTGTAAGCCCTAATTCCCACTCAGATGCGTGCATTCAGAAGCAAAAAACAAAAACCAGAATTAACCTTTTCAAAGGCACTGAATTTCCCAACAATTTGAGATTTGGGAGCTTCAGTTTTTCTGATTTCAAATTACACTTTCATTAATTTGGTCTCTGCAAATGCATGTTATTCTTTACCATCAGTAAATCTATTAAGATGTGTGTTTTGTTCCAGCGCAGTAACATCATCACATCTTAGTGTATAAAAGGCTAAATGGAAATGAAACAAATGTCGATTTTCACTCCTACAATTATTCCCTGAAAGCTTGATGGAGGAAAATACTTGAAATGCCCAGACACAAAGCAGTGGAATATTAACTGCTAAGAGTTATTTCTTCATGTCAGATACTCTGTGAGGTGCCCCTGTATGGTACAGCCTCACCCTGTGCATAAAAAATTAATGGTAACTCTGTAAAATCTACTGAAGGCCCAAAGGCAGCATCATAACACTCAGCACAAGCCTGAGAATAACCTGGCCCACAGAGAAATCTGATCTGTCCTCAGGAAAATGAGCTTTCTGAGAAAGGCTACCAATTTCAGTGTAGGCAACTGAGGGATCAGAATGTACTGGTTCTTAGATTTTTAAGGGAAAAATACAGATTACTTTATCAGGACACTCTGTTCTCAAGGAATAATACTGGAGAGATTAAGAGGCATCCCTTCAGAATTAGTGTAGATATGTCACTCTGGTCTCCTAAAGCTCTGCAGTATTTGAAACAGCTTTACTGAGCTTCCTGTTTTATTAATAAAACTTACATAAAACCCTGCTTGAAAGGCAACCCCCCATTTTCACCATGAATGCACTGAATGAGTGTTCTGTGTCAATTCTCCCCTAAACTTTAGTGACATCCAGTAAATATTTTTCTTGAGAGAAAGAGAGGAACGCCATCAACCTTTCCATTCAGCGTTTCGACCTGTGGGTAATGTCAACAGGGAAACACTTGGAGTACAAAATAATTGCTGACAATTTTCTTTTTGCTACGTTTTCCCGTGCCACGAGCACACCACCAAAGAAATCAGGACTCTCACAACAGAAACTGGGCATTAAAAAGACAAATCTGAAAAATGTAATACACCAACACAGACCTGGCTTAAATGTATAGGTATGTTCCTTAGCAATCACACAACTTATAAATACTTTGGTTTTTACTGTTATGTTGCTTTTTACTGGGCATCAGAGGCAGCTAGTTCTGACACAAAAATCAATACAATTTTCTCAGTGATTCACCTCTATTAGCCCATCTTTTTGCAGTAATCTCTTTTTTTTTTTTTTTTGGATCCAGTTGTTTGCTGTCCTTTTCTTTCTCCAGGCAATTTAACAGGAAATTGCTTTGTGTGCTTTTGTACTTGTTTCTGGCTTGGAAAAAAAAAAATATATTTTAGATCTAGTGCACTTCTTATTCAGACAAGGAGTGTGGGTGGCTGGGTGAGACAGATCAGTCCAAAAGCAAAAAGGAAGAAACCTGTAAGATTGCATTTCACCTCAATTTAAAACAAGTTTTATAAATATAAAACTATTCCAAACAGCATTACGAACTATTGCCTTTGCAATAATAAAAATTATTTCAGCTCCATCTTTCCATAAATTTCAGGGTACACAAGAGCACTTGTGAAGTGAACATTGACAAGTGAAGGGCGACTGCCAACAGTAATGACTGTTTATAAAAGAACCGAGTGGGGTTTTTTATTCACAGAGTATCGTGAAATAATAATATGTGTTGTCTGGTGCGGGAAATGCAGTTTGATTTTCTACTATTCTCACTTATATGATCAGCAGTTCGGTGTGTGTTAGGTGTGAGATGACAAACAGGCTTGGGGTTGAGACATCCCACTCACTCCTTTTGTTGTACGAAAACCAATAGGCCCATCTCAAAATTTCACTTTGTCTTCCTTTTTCTTTCTGTCGAGGAAATAACAGTTCTAATTTTCACTCCCTTTCCTTCAACAAATTTCCTTGTATCCTACAGCAACTCAAAAGAAATCCAGTGTGGGAATCAACACAGGCAAAAGAAGAAACGCAGACAAAACCCGACAAGGGCTGAATTAGTTTATGTAAAGTCCTTTCCTGCATCTTCCCACATTTGCATTTTTGATGAAATATGTTTTCATTTCTTCCATAAAGACTACAAAATAAGTCTTAATCTCCTATCCATATTTACAGACTTTGAGCAGCATGTTGTAAGAGGCTTAGCTCTATGGACTTAGTAACAGTTCCTTCAAAAAGCTGGAGGCAACTTGCTATGAACAGAAGTTTCTACCTGAGCCAGAAATTGGTCTGTGTGAATAATTTAGCCATCCTTTGTTAAATTGCTAAGCAGAGCTCGTGTTCCTCTTTAGTTTGTGTACATTTGCAAGAATCCCTCAAAACCTGCAGGTACATCTTCGTTCTTCCACCCTACTGCCAACTTATCACCTTCTGCCTCATAAAGCACAATACAGGTCAGAAAAGCAGGTTCTGAATTCCAGAAATTACCACATTGTTAGGTACAGAAATAGCATGACTTTGAACACTCATGAGATCTAGTAAAAATAAAAAAAAAAAAAAAGAAAGCAATGTAAAAGAAAAGAAAAATCTGCTCTAGATACCAAAGGCTCTGAAAAATATATACTGTGGATCACACAGATGGGCTGTAGAAAGGTGGCAGATAATGT
>NW_020958106.1:0-10208 GCF_003031625.1 Empidonax traillii | reverse complement strand
TACAGGTCAGAAAAGCAGGTTCTGAATTGCAGAAATTACCACATTGTTAGGTACAGAAATAGCATGACTTTGAACACTCATGAGATCTAGTAAAAATAAAAAAAAAAAAAAAGAAAGCAATGTAAAAGAAAAGAAAAATCTGCTCTAGATACCAAAGGCTCTGAAAAATATATACTGTGGATCACACAGATGGGCTGTAGAAAGGTGGCAGATAATGTTATACTGCTCTATCCTCCACCTTTGTCATTCTTAAAGAGCACTAGGTATAATACTTTTAAAATATACTGAATATTTTTAATGGATTATAATTTCTGCATCAGTAGTGTCTCTGTTAAATATATGAAACCACTGGGTTGTAAGTGGTATGTTCAATTACCGCCTGATAAAAATAAAACATGCTGAAGGCAATTCATATTTAATGCAGTTTGTAGCCAAAATAGAGCAGAGGTCACTCTGCCTTTGGCTGGGTGCTCATACCTTACCATTATTAGCCTGTTGTGCCAGAGTTCTTACACTTCTCAGGTATGTTACCCTGGACAATTTAATTTTTCAGACTGGCAATTATTCTTTTTCTGGATTAATTAGCTGGAGTTATATACACACACACAAATACTAATTAAAAAAAAAAAATAACAAATACCTTGTATCCTATTTTGCAACTCTTCATGAGAAAATAAGAATTTTTCAATCTGAAGAGAATTTGAATAAAACTCCAGCCCAGCTTTTATGCCTGAATTTTACTGGATTCTGAATACACTTCAGCAGGGGTAAAGGGCTGCAGGCTTTCCTCGGTGGTGATGGATTCTTTAATTAAAAGAGCATTCTCCTAATCCACTGAGCCAATACAGCAGTCAACTGAAAATTTTCTTTTAGCAGATTTGCATCAGTGCAGGGAAATACCTCACAGAAGGAAAAAGTTCAGACAAGCATCACTCCTACAGAGGGAATAATCACAGAAACATCAGCACTTGAAAGGACCTCTGGAGATCTCTGGTCCAGCCCCCCTCCTGATGAAGGTCTCTTGCCAAGCCCAGATATGGGGAGCCTGGGCCTAATTAACCTGTCTCACCTAATTTGCAGTATTCTCTTTCATTAACAAGCAATCAGATTAAACTGCAAAGACACTTGTCACGGTCCGTAGATATTTAACATCAGGAAGAGTCTGAGATTCTTAAGGTACAGTTAAGATTACCTTCTAGTCCTTTTCCTCATTAACACGTGAAGATATTTCAAAATACAGCCCAGCCTTAAACCCATCAACCCCCTGCACAAGTGCAGGAGCTCAGCAGGGAACTAAATTACACTCATTCTGCACCATGGGCAGAAAGCAAGTTGCTGTGTGGTCAACCTGACACTTCAATAAAGCAATTCAGAATGGTTTAATTTTCTGCTTTACAGAAAGAGTGATAAAATCTGTATTGCTCTCAGTCGCCATCTACATTAAAAAATGTGCTACAGCCACCTGTGGATTGCAGAAGGGTGTTAATTAATGTCTTCCTGCTGGCTGCATTTTTAGTCACTATGATTTTGCATGGAGTTGCAGCTCTTTCCAGGTTTCAGTAAATGACAAATTTCCCTCACACTTTTCTCACAGTGTTACTATTACTACACAATTTTGCTGAGAACTGTCAACATAAGTACACATTTCTTTCATGTGTGTGATAAATAAGCATAAGAAAATAGGGTTTAAGCAGCCACAGAGGATTACAGTGAAAGCCCTCTGGTTAATAGTGTTAAAATTCAAATAAAAGTGGAAGAAAATTGAAGCCAGGCTGGGCTGGATTTTCCAGCCTGCGTCAACTGTTGTACACCTACACCAACAGCAGTTATCTTTGGAATATCTCTGAGGCAGCTTTCAGTAGCCTAAACACCACCTTATTGAGGCTTCCAGGTAATCCAGCAAGGGCTACAATAGTTTATTATCAGGATTCCAGAGCATCTTTTCCATGAAAATTAATGGAGAAAATCAGGAAAACTATAGGGGCACCCATAAAGAGGAAAAACTAAGAAAATAGAAGTTAGAAATCTCCTACCATGGTCTACGATAAGGAATTCAAGCTGCTGAGTTTTGAAGCACAATAATAAATATAAGAGAACATTCACTGTACTTTGACTGACTGGAGAACTCAATGCATGAAAATGAAAAAAAAAATCTGGATTAAGTTCAGTTTTGTGTGGTTTTTTGGGGAACATTTGGTGTAACTAATATTCCTGACTGTTCTGACAGCAGGACCTAAAGATTCAGAGATGCTGTCACAGAAGCTGCAGTGGAAGCTGCTACAGGAAGAAAAAAGAACCCCACATGCCTCAGGCTGGGAAAAACAGGCATTTATTTTTTGCCAAGTTTTGTACCTGTTAACTGTTACTGTTTTAAAAATGATTATTTGTATTAGACAAGACTACAAAAGCCATTTTAACAGGAACCCCACAAGACAGTAACTGTGCAACTGACTTTGCACTGGATTTATGGAACATCAGCAGTGGAAAATTAACTGCCAGTATGGGAGAAATCCACCACCTAAACCAGAATTTACTCATGGAAAACCTATTTGGTCAAGAACAAAGGCCACACAACTGCTGTAGATGCCCAAGGGTGGGACAGTGTTACCTGCTAATCAGCTACAAATTAGTTTGTGTGCATAATGTACAGAACCACGTGCAGCTGGAGAGATGATTTGTTTCGAATCAGATTTTAGAGGGTACAAAATGTGCAGAAAGGACACCCTAACTCACTGTTCTAAGTCAAGTGTTTGGTGCTTGCAGTATTTTATGTTGTTCTTGCTTGTCTCTGGCCTCTCGTACATTTAAATGCTCTCAGAACTAATTCATACTGTGCAGTAAAACAGAAGAAAAGCCACTCAAACTGAGAAAATTGTAGGGAAAAAGAATAAATTCTTTGGATGAAAATACACAGCCCCAGAAAAAAGAACTCTGCCATCACTGTCTGTCACCCACTGCACGCAGGGAAACAAGTCCTTTTTTTTTTTTTTTCATCTCCTTGTACTTATGTTCTGTTGTAGTTTATCAGAATAATTAAAGTAACAAAAGATGAAGCCATTATTGAGCCACTCTTCCTAAGGAAATGAGACTTAGATTACAGTGTTCTCTCTCTGTTACTCATTAAAAACACTTTTATTAATTCTCAGTTGAATTCAATGGGATCTGACAGAGAAACAGACATCTCAACCATAGGATGCTTCCTGGAGGAGAAAAGCAAAGGTTGGATGCAGAAATGTGACTCAGATTAGTGGTTCCAGCCCCTGGAAAAAGGGGCCTCCAGGGGTGCTAAATCTCCACCTATTTTACACAGATTTTGTAACAGGAGAACAGGGTGTGCTGGCTTAGCAAGCAAAGCAAAATGCAAAGCAAAGAGGAGCATTTGGGTTTAGGGGGAAGGTAAAGCTCAGAAATCTTTCCTCTCATTTAAAACCCTGTTAATTTTACAACCATCAGCAAAACCTGCCAATTGCTTCATTGAGAGATTAAAAAAAAATTAAAAAATAATAGAATCTTTCCCTGAAAATTTGTATTGTGGAAAGGAAACATTATTTCCAGTGCTTATTTAACCATCATCCTTGCAGATACAGCAGGAGGAATTTAGACAAGCAAGGAAACCATCCATGGTACAGGAAGGGCCTCTGTTCCTCAGTGAATCTGCTGCCAATCAATCCCCTGTCTCTGGGAAGGGTTCACTCCACTCCTCCCTGTGCTCCTTAGCAATGGCATCACCTCGACAAATTCTCATCTACCACCTATCCTATATCCCAGAATTATCAGTGTCCTGTGGCTGGACAACATCCTGCTAAAAGCAATACATGCCCATCAACAGCCAGCGACACCACCCTGGATAAACAACACCTCGATTACACCAGCAAACATCTCCACCGAGAGAAAGATTTCATAGAGAGGAATATGTAAATTGCTTTTTAGCCATTAGGAGACAAAGCAAGAGGAATGCATGTAATTAGCAGAAAGCACAGCAGTAAGCAGCTCTTGCCCACAGCTGTCTGTTAAGAACAGCAGGAGAAACGTGTGGGAAGTCTTCACGTTGCTGTGCGTTCCTCACGCAGCCCCCACTGCACATCTGGTTCTCTCAATACCTTTAAAATAAACTTACATTTCTAATGCCTACTATAGGTTTGGGAATAAAACGACAGAGAATAATGGTGGTGGCTAACAGGAGGGTGAAGAAGTGGAAGCTGGTTGATTCCAGACCGTCATTCGTACATCCTAAGTTGTAGATGAACAGAAGGAAATTATTTTGCTGCTGCAGGGAAGGAATAACAAAACCTTCCAAGGGTTTGCAAGGTCTGCGTCACTCAGGGGTGTGTGATGGGACAAGGCACGGTGACAACGAGACAGTCAGACACGTTTCAGGTGCTCAGGGCTCGGTGTTGCAGCGACCCTACACAGTTGTGTTAACAGGAACATTAAGAGAGCTGAATTGCTAAAAGCATTCATACAGGACTTTGGCTGGGTAGAAAACCATGCAGAAACAGCCCATATTACAAGAACTTGGAGTTCATGGATTAAACAGCAAAATGTTTCAGGTCAGAAAACACTCGACCTTCTGATCAAGCCATTTAACAACACCTGATCCAAAACTAGAAGTGCTGACCTTCTACATGAGCAAAAGCAACGCAGAGTTCACCCAAATATATTCTTTCATGTATTACTGACTTTTGGCAGCAAGCTGTAAGCTTCATTTGCTTTCTTCTGGACCTGCATACTCCTCAGTTTTCACCCACATCTGACCTCTCCTAAATTTCCTTTTTGAATCTGGATTTGAAGTTACAGCCCCTACCTATCAGAGGGTGCAGTCAAACCAAAGAGGTAGGATTGCTATGAGTAGTTATGTTCCATACATTTCAAATTTTTGCAGGTCTCTGGCAAGCTCACAGTCACTGTACCTATTTATAGGCATGTTTAGGTTGAATAATCTCAAAATTCTGTGATTTCCTACATGTAATTCAGGGCACATGAAGTCGCTCGGGTATTTAATTTACCTCTCTCAGTTGCTGAGCCATCTATTTCAGCTCCAGCTTTTATTCTAAGCCAATAAATCTGGTACAATTCAGCTGAAATGTGGGAAGCAAAGCCACATTTCCCTCCTGGACAGCCCAGGCCTTTATTCCTGCATGTCCTTGATGCTTTCAAACCATAAGGTTGTATTTCTGAAGTGCATTGGAACCGCAGAAGCTCAGTGAATAAACAGTAATTTGTTTGTTCACTTTCAACAAGTACACAGTTCCTTTATGCCCACTACTAAGATAATTTTTAATGACATCTAGTACTGAAATTATTTCAGAGAATGCTTTCTGCTGCAGCTACTCCTACTGCCCCCACTGCTGCATAATTTTGCAGTAAGTTACTACTGAAATCTCCTTTTGTGCAGCTATTGCTGAAACACAGACAGGAGAGGAATAGAAAATAACCTGCATCACATTGCAGGCATAAACTAGGAAGTTTCCCTCCCTTTCATAAGCTCAGAATTGACAGGAAGAAACACAAAGATAAAAGAGACATAAAGATAACCCATGTTTTCCCAAAGCAACTCTTCTATGGGTACTGACAGTTTTGACGCTTCTTCCAAGCACTGACATTCTGTATTTACTGTTGCATTTCATTTTATGGATTTTTTTTTTCCACTCCCACACTCAGTTCAAACAGAATAAACAGTAGTTTGAGTTATAGCATGTGATGTGGTCAGAAAGGGACTTCATAGAATTAGATCAATTCTTGTTTCTTATCCACCTGGATTCATAAACCACCTGTATTGACTCTCTGCTACTTGTAATCTTCGTGTTTGGTTGCTCGTGTTTCACAATCCATTACAAGCTAAAGGAAGAGCTTTTTATGAGAAAAATAGAAGTCATGGGACTTGGGCAGTGCTACTCTCTCTTCTGCACGTTTTGGGGTTTTTTTTTGGTTTTTTTCTGAAGCATTTTCAGAAAGTTTTCAATCTTTGATTTTTGCCCTGTACACAATATTAAATAAAATTTGGAATTTGAAAAAGATCTGTGATTTCACAGCATGTGAAGTCAATGGAAATACGTGTCTCCACTTAGTTCAAGAAAAAAAATAAACATCTTTCCAGTGAAAGCACGAAAAAAAGGGGCAAATTGTAGAGGCGAGGCAAATACAATGGAAAGGAAGGAGAAGAGGTGCAAGGAATCCTGCCCTAGACAGCTCCAAAGGGTTCCTTGGGAGAATTCACTGTACTTTTCCCTGAGTGATAAAACAAAGGAGCAGCTGGTAGAACTGATGCAATATTGTCTTCTAGAGGGACATACCAACTGCCTGTTCCAGTGCAGGATGAGAAAATATATCCAAGAGGTTACTAAACAGCTAATTATTTCTTAAATATTAATATTAGGTATTAGGAAATGCCATTAAAGATGTAGTTGCATCTCTTAGATTCTCAGAATAATTTATTATCTGTCTTTTGTCTCCTTTATTTTTCTTAGGAACCTTAAACAAAGCGCCTTGAAATACAGTTTAAAAGATGCAATTTCTCCCTTCTTTTGCTACTTCAGGCAAAAATTAAGCTGCTTGGATTACCAGTCTGGCTCTCAATATGTATGAAGGAAGAAACAATGCTGCCTGTGATTTAATAAAGGTGATTATCTGTAATGAAAAGCTGTGACCCCTCTGTAATGCATCTAAATTAGATCTGCACAATAAAAAAAGGAAAATTCCTTCCTTCTAACTTTGCCAACCTGTATGAGAGCATCAGTGTTCCAAGTGATATACTGAGATAAGCCCAATATCTACAGTCTGACTGAGCACAAAAGTGTTGGGCACATAAATCACCTGGGTTTCTAAGATGCTGGAAACCTTGTTGTGTTTTGTTTTGTTGTTTTTTTTATTCCCACAAAAATATTTAGGTTTCAATAGTAACCCCCATGCAGATCAGAAGAAAGAATTAAAATTCCAGCTCCTGTCGACCAAAAAAAAAGAAGGAAATTTGTATTATAGATCAAGGGCAGTGCAACCAGCATTTTGAAACTTCTACAGGACTCTTTTGTGTATCCAGCCAAATAGAAGTTATATGACCCCCCAAATATTTTGATGCAATTTCTATCAAAATACATTACACCTTCCAAAATCAGTCCAAGTTACATCCCTCAGATTATCAGGGATTTAGACACCCTAACCCTTGCCACAATTAGAGCTCATTAACTGCTGGTGAAAAAGTGTCTTTTCTATCTTAATTCATCAGCTGCTGAGATATTTCTAGACAAGCAGAACCCCACAATTTCCTAGCATAGTTAAAAACCTTCTTATTCCTGTATCATCATTTGTGTTTTTGCTCAGTGTCTCACTGAGTGCAGTAAATATTAAATATTACATTTTCTGTTCAGACCAATATTAAGATTCACAGCTTTTTTAATCTAACACTGATTGCCTTCACCTCCAACAAATTAGTAACTTCATCTTAAACTAACATAACCATAGCAATGAAAATTAAATATTTTATTATTCTGTGCTTGTACAGTTACTTAGGCTGTCACTATGTTACAAGAAAGGAACCCTCAAGAAATGTGTCAATATTTAAAATGAAAAAGGAAAAAAAAAACACAAAAAACACATATAAAGAAGAGTTATGAGCTCTTGCTGAACACAGGAGCCAGAAGATTTTGATTTATAACCTATTTCCATTGGTAGACAACAGATACTTGTGTGCTTAAGAAGATTTCTAAAAAGAAATGGAAATAAGCTGCGTGCACAGCTCGAGCCTGGAGCTGTATCTATTATTTTCCCAGCTAGTTTCAATAAATGGCAACCTTTATCTCCTCAGCACTGACTCGACACGTGGTCACAGTCAGTACCAGGCTACTGTGCTCCAAAAATGTGGCTGCTGGCCAAGAATCAGGGCACTGCTGGATCCAGGGAGGACACAAACGCAGTTCAGAAAGCATCGCCCAGCCGTAAATCAGCTCCCTCAATATTTGGATATCAATGAAACGACCCACAGCCAAAAGAAAATTATACCAAGTGCCAATTTAACACAGGAATTAAGGGTGGGCAAAGCCATGGGCCTGCAGTCCTGTTGGTAAAAAGCAAATTCCATCCAAACTGAGCCTTAATTTTTAGTTTTGCTCTCGTGAACCCTGAGGGGCTCCAATCCCTGACACCACCAGGACCAGCCCCAGGGAGGGTGGTCTGTGGTGCTGCTGCTGGATGTCTGAGAAAAGTGGGGTTTAGGTTTTATTGAGGTGCTTTTTGTGGGTTTTTTTGGTTTGTTTTGGGGGGAATCTTTTGTTTGTTTGATTGATTTACCTTTTTCTCTGAGTTTCTCCACCCCCCAAACGTGAATCCTGAAAGGAAAGCTGCAAGACACAGTTTGGTCTACTGAGTCCTGGCAAAGCAAATTTACTAAATAGATAAAAACCCCCATCTACCCAATAATATTCCTTATACTGATGGAGGTGGTAAATAAATAAGCAGTTCAATTTGCTGGTTCCCTCTGTGTGCAATATACAGGCCATAACTGTTTTGCTAAACTAACTGTGTCCTCCTGGAAAGGTTTCCAATATCAATTACAGCTCTGATTGCATTGCTACTAAATAGAGTTCCCTGTCATGTTTCCTTGATTATATGTAAATATTTCCTAAATTGGACATGTTTCAAGCTCCATTTAAAATGCAGTACAATTGGGCATTGTGTCAAAATCATGCAAGGTAGAACATGACTGCAAGCACCACCAGACTAATATTTATACTTTTCAGTTCGAAATGAAAGGAAAAGAATTTATTCTAGAAAATGTTGTTTAATGAACACCAATAAGATACTTTGGCTTCATGCTATGGAAAACAGAACAGCTTTTCTAAGCTATAAAAAAAGTCAAAACCATCTGAAGTTTAGCTTGTGTTAAGTCCCTAAAGCCTCAGACATTATTCCAACAATAAATTAAGAATTTAAAAGTGTGATATTGGGCCAGATTTTTTCTTACTACTACAGTAAACTAAGCTGTTCAGGTGATGGGAATTTCATATGTCAAATAATGATACATGAGGGAATATATTACTAACACCCTGAAGTTTTTCATTGCTCACCTCAAAATTCCTGGATTATTTTAAGGATGCAAAACTATGATCTTTCTATATTTTATTTTGTGAGAATTCTGCCATACTCAACTTTTCTCTGAGGGCTGAAAGTCTCCAGAGAAACACTAAGGGTACTGGAGAATACTGGATCAACAGTTAGCAGCTGAAACCCAGATGGTTTTACTTTAAACATACAGAAGAAACTAAGAAGCTTTAGTTAATGCAAGATTTCTTTCTTCTTATTTCCATGAAAATATGCTTTTTTCTATCTATATATTTCCTCAGAACTTAGTGGTTAGTTACATTTATTCTATTTTTCTCTTGATTTTTTTTTTGTTTGTTTCTCTGCTAATATGAAAACTTCTTAGAATGTTTTTACTTCCTCAAAGTAAGAAAGCTGGGGAATCTTTTCCCACATTATTTTTACCTCAAGGGTTTGGAAGATAAGGATGCACTGAGAAGTTTACTTAAACTTTAATACCTTCTTTAAAATTTTACACCTTATGCCACGGGAAATATAAATCAGAGCTTGAACACAGCACAGTCTCGTTGTCAGCCATCTAAATATGTTAAGCAAGCAGAAAAACCTCTCAGGCTTAGGGGAAATTCTTGGTGTTAATATGAGAAAGTCCAAAATGAAATTCACCTTGGGAGGAATATCACAAAAATGCTAAAAATAACTTGTGAACACCGATGGTCTTCCCAATGAACACCTGACACTTGCAGAAATCCTTTTAGAGATGGTCAGACTGCACTGGAACAAAGGAAATGAAATCAACTCTGTAACGTTTACCAGTCATCCAACCCATGTCTTCCAGTTTCACTTCCATGTCGCATCCCATAAAACCAGCCAACTTATTTTCCAACCAAATGGGGGAACCTTTAGGTAAATTTCGAATGGGGCTAATGAAATTCTGAATTAAATTTCCTCCTCCTGAAAATTCCTCAGATTTTATGGAGACAGAAATAACGATGGGCATTACATTTAAAGTTGGGGGCTTTTTTTTAAGGGAAACTTTTTTTTATTCTTCAGTGGGCCAGAAAATAAACCATGAATGCATACATGACTCTGCGTGCATGTACTTCAAAAAACCCGCTGCCTGGTGCTGCCTGCTCAGCCTCACACGTTCTGCCTGACAGGTGAGCAGGTCACTCCTG
>NW_020958105.1:15935-17047 GCF_003031625.1 Empidonax traillii | reverse complement strand
GAGTCATTGTTTGAGGGAAAGAGGGTCTGTTTAGACGCCACTGTCAGCGTGGCCACTGCCTTTTCTATTGAAAGGCTCTCACTTGAGAGAAGTGGCAGCAGCACCAGCCCTGCAGTGTTCAGTCTAACACAGTTGGGAAAGTCAAATTTTAACTTAGAAAACTAGAAAGCATAGGAGGACTTAAAGAATAATTAAAATAATAGTTATACACGGTCAGACATGACATTTACAGAAGTCAAACAATTCAAACTTTGAAAAATATCAATATAAAATACATATAATTAAAGAATACAGTTATCTTTTAAGAATATACACTTTTTTATGTCACTCTTACTTCAAGCATTGCCGGTATGCAGCGATATCAAAGTGGAATTCTTCCAGATACAGAACAAGATGCTGAAAAAGGATAAAATGTATTATACTGATTTAACTTAACTTAAAATTCAAAACTTAAAATTAACTTGAAAGTATTAGAGAAACTTAAAGATACAACATTTACAAAACAATCTGCAAGATTAATTTTTTAAAGTGATATACATGGTAAACTACTGAATAAAAAGACAAACAAATCTATTAAAATGTAACATATAATAAAAATCATAACTTTTAGATTACACTTCAAAGAAAAGAAAAAACTGAAAAAGGTTTTAGTTCCATTTTGGTTCTGATGTCGATGGTTTATGAAGAGATTGATTTGGATGTTTCTTGCTTTATGTTTTCAGAGGAGTTTTGATGAAATTGGTTCAGTTCTTCTGTTACTGAGGGAGCTGCCAGTTGTTTTGCTTCAAATTTTTTCCAGGCCTTTTGTTTTTTCCATTGCTCCCTTTCTCACTGTGTTCCAGACTGAGCTGCCCTTACAACTGTTGTTAAATTGGATCCTTTGTGGTACCGTGGTAAAGTACCGATAAGATGTCCATAGGTATCCCTGTCTTTGGCTCTGTTTACACCCGGTGCCAAGAAAGTTGTCACTGTTGGGCAGTCAGCTTGGGTTTTCTCTGCTTCCTTTGCTAAGGGAAACAATGTCCAGTTTCCAAGGGCATCATCTTGGAGTCCACCTTGACAGAGCTGGCCGGTTTTAGTTTCAAGGTTGGTATCATTTTGTAATCCAAGAG
>NW_020958105.1:7819-8933 GCF_003031625.1 Empidonax traillii | reverse complement strand
GGGGAAGAGAGAGGAGGAAGGCCCCCTCCCTTCTCTTTGCCCCCCCTCTGGCTGCAATGACCTTGGTGGCTGCGTGCTCTCTCTCAGACTGGAATTTCTTCTGTGCCACACAGCCTTCTCTTCCTCTGTTCTTCAATATGTGATCACAGAAGTGCATTTTCATTGGCTCAGCCTTGGCCAGGAGCAGGAGATTCACCTGGAGCTGGCTATCTTTGGCTTTTCATAGGCCAGTGAAAGCTTCCAGTGTTTCTGACAGAAACCACTCTATAGCCCCTTCTGGCTATTAAAACCCATGACACTCTGCCAGGGATGGAGTCTCTTGCCACAAGGAACTGTGGTGCTAAGACATTCCTTCTCCTGCTCCTGCCATACTGCGTCAGGAGAGAGCCCTGGACTTGGGAGCACCTGCTTTTGCTGAAGGACACGTCCCCCTGCACGTTGCTGCCCAGGATCCTGATGTGGCACTGCCGCAGCTTCCTGGGAACCATGGCTTGGGCACCGGTGTCTCGGGGACAGGAGCTGCTGGGCCCACCTACTCCTGGCAATGCCTCACTGCAATGGCCTGGGCTCCCACTCTTCCTTGCAGCCTTTTCCTGCCCATGCGCATGTTCAGCCAGCAGCGGGCTCTGCTGACAGCCACAGCTCCAAGGGAGCAGGAACTCCCATCCACAGAGGCTTCTCCATCTGCAGGCCAGCGGGTCTCACCGACGCTCTGGGCATGATGAGCTACTTCTGGGCACGATGAGTTACTTCTGGGCACGATGAGTTACTTCTGGGCTCTGGCCAGAAGTAACGCAGGTGTGCAGGAGATATTCCCTTTCTTGGTCCTCCACAGATGGAGAAATAGAGCGCCCTGAGATGGGAACAGCTGCCTTTCCCACTGGAGGATCTCGTCCAGCACTTTCCCATATGGCACTGCCATGGCGTCCGTGGAGCCATGGACTGGGCACTGGCAGCATCCCCTTGCTAGTCTGTCATTCCCTCTGCACAGCTTTGTCTAAATCTTCCTGTTGGTTTCCCATTCCAGGGGTGCTGGAATACAGGCACTTCAGGAATGGTCCCAGGAGGACAGTCCATAATCCTGTCTTGTAGGCACAGGAGAAGAAGAGAGCTC
>NW_020958105.1:0-1040 GCF_003031625.1 Empidonax traillii | reverse complement strand
ACGAAAGGCACGGCTTGTTGAACCGGAGGAAGATATTGCTTTGTTAGTCTCTCCGAGCCTTACCCCTACTGCCCCCCCATTAAGGGCAGCCCCCACCCCTACTGCACCCCCATTAAGGGCAGCCCCCATCCCTACTGCACCCCCATCAAGAGCAGCCCCCACTCCTACCGCACCCCCATTGAGAGCAACTCCCTCACGTAGGCGAGATTCGCCCCTACCTATGCCCCCATCATCCTCAGATGAGGAGGAAAAGGAGTATGCTGATAGAACCCCGTTAGCAGGACGGACTCGTAGGGGAAGGAGGGAGCGGGGAAGAAGCTGAGAGCGGAGACACAGAGACGAGGGGAGGGCTGTGTCGCCCTCGCCCCCGAGAGTGATGGTTCCTCTGCGAGAGGCAGTTGGGGCAGGAGGAGCAAGGGTCATGGTAAAGGTGCCTTTTTCACCCAGTGATTTATTGATTTGGAAGCAATCAGCAGGGGCGTATAGAGAAAACCCTGAGCGCGTCGCTCGTGTTGTAAAAATGGTTATAAAAACTCAGAACCCGGACTGGAACGATTTGCAGGTTTTACTGGATACAATCCTAGATTCTACTGAAAAAGAAATGGTTTTGCGTGTAATGGTTGAGAGAGCCAGAGAAAAGATATGTGCGCAGCCTGGCCAGGGAACGGTTAACGATTTAGTCCCTCGGGAAGATCCCGAGTGGAATCCCAACGCCGCAGCCGACTACCACAGGTTAAAGGTCTACCAAGATTTATTGGTAGAAGGAATTCGAAGCGGAATTCCAAAGACTTTAAACTGGTCCAGGCTGTACTCTGTCCGACAAGATAAAGCCTAGTCTCCCTCCGCCTTTTTAGAAAGATTAAAGGAGACAGCTCGAAAATATACAGATTTGGATGTGGAAGCTGAATCAGGGAAGTTACAGCTGGCTTTGATTTTCATGGGACAGTCCCAGGAAGATATTAGAAAGAAGTTACAAAAGTTAGAAGGGGAAGAGACGCGGAATTTAGAAAAATTATTAGAAGTGGCTTGGAAAGTGTACA
>NW_020958104.1:13766-17048 GCF_003031625.1 Empidonax traillii | reverse complement strand
TTCACACCCACACCCAGGCAGAGATGTGTGGACACATCAAGATCTGGGTGTGTAAAGGTCCCTCTCCAAAATTCTCCCTGTTCTGAGAGAAACCCTCCCACACATCCCTTTGTGTTTCCCACCAGACAAGGGTCACAGCTGGAGGAGTGTTTGTTGAGGGGGATCAGAATTGTCCTGGGCATCAGCGATGCTCTTTGGAGTGTTGCAAACTGGAGGGTTCTGGTCATGGTTTTGCTGGTTCTTAGAAATTTGGCAGGAATTTTTTCCCTTTTCCCCTGCCCACTGCATGCAGAGCTGTTAAGTGGGCATTTAAGGAGCAGAAAAGAAGCTGTTTTCTTGTTAAGGGCTCAGAATCTCATCTACAGGAAAATGGGGGAGAGGAGCTCTTTCTTTGTTTTTCGATTTTTTTTGTTTGTTTGTTTTTGGGGTTTTTTCTTTGGAGGGTGGGGTTTGTTTATTTTGGTTTGGGTTGGGTTTGTTTTTTATTTTCTTTCTTTTTTTTTCCTCATCTTCTGGGAAACAGGGAGAGTAGTTTGGGCTTTCTGCTGAGGCTGGAACAAGGTCAGAGGAGATCTCAGTGTTGTTTTTTTGTTCTCAGCCTTGTTGCCTGCTGTGGATCCTGTTTGGATTTTTATTAGAGAGGAACTATTTTGGGAAGATTTTTTTTCCCCTTCCCCATTCCATTGATTTCTTTTCTTAGAGTGCTCTCTGTGCACATCAAAGGGAGAAGGAAAATTACACTGCACAATTCAATCAGCCAAACAGAGTGAGGTTTTTTTCACATTGGGGAGGACTTTTCTTTTTTTGTTTGTTTTTTGTTTTTTTCTCTCCCCCCTCTCTTTCTCTCCTTTCCCAGTGTGTGTGGGAAGGGGAGGGAAACCCATTTTGGGTTTCTCCAACACACCCCAGAGGGTGTTACCCCCACGTGGCAATGACCAGTGATTCCACAGCGCCCCCTGGTGGCCAGCAGAAGAACTGCAGGCTCGGCATCTCCAGTGATCCAACAGCGCCCCCTGGTGACTGGCACAGGACACTACAAGTTCTGCATCTTTAGTGACCCAACGGCACCCCCTGTTGCCTGTGGTTAGAATTGCACCAAAGGGCACAAACTGCACTGTTTACTTTTTGTCCTTTGCTTGTTTATTAGCTTGTTTTGAAAGGGATTTTTGGTAGGTATAGGAGTACTGTTTGGTTATTTTACTTGTTTTCTTTCGTTGTTTCTGCCAATACACACATACCCTTTAATAAAGGGCTGTTATTTTTCCATTTCCATAATTTGTTTTCCTTCAACCGGAGCCTCTAAATTTTAGATTTTTAATTGCTTAGAGGGAGGAGTTTGGGTCTTTTCTCATAACTCATCCTCAGAAAAACACCTGTGTCTCTTTTAAACTGGGACAGGAGCCCTGCACTGAGCTTGCTGGTGAGACTCCCAAAATTCAATACGGTCAAACATTCTGCCCAGACAAAAGGTGGCAGGACAGAAAGCTCATGCTGCCCATGGAGTGCCCAGGTGCCCCACCAACTGAACCTCAAAGCCAAAGGTTACAGGCTTTCTTTCCTGGGGGAAAGGCTGTGACATCACAAAGGGGTCCATGGCAGATGGGTGGGGCTGCAGTGTGACATTCTGTGACGTTGGTTCTTTGGTTTCCAGGAGCTATTCCAGAATGGAGAGGACGGGCCGTGACATCACAAAGGTACCCAGGACACACAAGTAGGGCTGCATTCCGGGGTTTGGGGGCGTTGGCTTTTTGGTTTCCAGGGGCTATTCCGGAATGGAGAGGATGGGCTGTGACATCACAAAGGGGTCTTTGGAACATGGATAGGGTTGAACTGTCACGTGGTAGGGGCTTGGTTTTTTGGTATCCACAGGCTATTCCAGAATGGACAGGATAGGCTGTGACATCACAAAAGGGCTCAAAGCACATGGGTAGGTCTGACTGTGCTGGTGTGGGGTGTTTGTTCTTTGGTGTCCAGGGCCTGTTCTGGAATGGAGAGGATAGGCTGTGACAAGTAGTGCCTGTCAGAACTGCAAAGACGGACCCACAAGAATCTTACATGGGGGAGATTCTCTGCTCTGCCCTGCACACCCCAGTGCTGGGGTCAAAACTCAGCCTTTCCACTTCCCTCTCCTAAGGGACTTGTTCTTAGACATCCCCTCCCTACGCTCATTTCAAAAGCCCTCCTGGCAATTCCCAAGCCTGTACCCGGCTCTCATCCCCTCTCTGGCTCAGAGCCCTCCACTTATCTTGCACAGAGCTGGGCCTGTCCATCCACCTTCCAAAAGTACGTCCCTTGGGCTGGCTCAGGAGTTCCTGCAGTCCCTGGGTTCTTCTCTTCCTCAGCTCCAAGAAAGGAAACCCAAATCAATGCATGACTTTAGCAGCACATCGGCCAAACCCCAACCATTCCCACACTCACCATCTCAGTCCAATTGTGGTGTTTTGTTGTTTGGTTACATATCCTTGAGTGTTTGATGAGCACGCTCTAGCACTGCTTGACCAGTGGGGGAGTGGGGGATCCCTGTGACATGGGAGATGCCCCACATGTTGAAAAACTCTTTTAAAGAGTAAGAAGTGTATGCCGGTCTGTTATCTGTTTTTATCATTTTGGGGATGCCAAGGACTGATATTGCAGATAGAAGGTGTTTGTTGACACCTTGGGCCTTCTCTCCTGCGTGTGCTGCTGCTGCAATGGCACCAGAACACGTGTCAATGGATACATGGATGTATTTTAATTTTCCAAATGGTGAATAATGCATTATTGCTGACTGCCAGATGTCAAGTGGGTTAATTCCATGAGGGTTTACCCTTTCAGATGGTAGAGGAGTGAGTTTCTGGCAGTCAGGGCACACACAGAAATATTTGCTCTGGCTTGGGATAGTGTAAGGTGGAATGTTTTTTTGAGAAATTTTGCATTTTGGTGAAAAAAGTGGTGGGGCAGCTTTGCTTTTTCAAAATTGTTTGGAACTACTGCAGTTTGGGCAAGGTTCCCTGTATCAGCTGTTTGATCTGCCACATGATTTCCTGCTGGGATGGGTCCTGGGAGAGAAGTGTGAGAATGAATGTGGATTATGTGGAATTTGTGTTTATGATGACTAATTTCATACAGGAATTATTTGAACATATGAGCTAATTGTAATTGGAGATATCTTTATGTAGGAATTCTCAATTTGTTGGACTGCTCCAATAACAGAGGCTGAATGGAAAACAATGTTTAAAGGCTCAGGAAATAGTGTAAATGCAGGTATGACTGCAGAGAGCTCTGCTATCTGAGAGGAACCTC
>NW_020958104.1:7940-8953 GCF_003031625.1 Empidonax traillii | reverse complement strand
TCTTCAGCTGTTTCCCTGGGTGTCCTGCAGGGCTGCAGGTGCCCTCCAGAAGGGCACAGCTCTGCCACAGTATCTCTGTGCTGCACAGGATCCCCGTGGAGAAAACTTCTCAGTGCTAAATCCATGGAAATGCTCTGGACATTCCTAATTGGCAGCTGCAATGATCCCTCTGTGTGGCAGTCTGGGAGGAGAAAGATGGGATCCTAATCCTGAGGAAAGGCATGGATTTTGTCAGTCTTGTCTTTGAACCAGGATTCATCTGCTTCCAGAAATTCCTTGGTTCCTTTTTCAGGGAATTCCTGAGGGCGATCCCCCTTCAGCTCCAAGCTGCCAGCCAGGGGCAGCTGTGAACAGGAAGGGTGGCCAGCTCTGCACCAAGAGACTGTCCCTTTGCCTCTCAGCACTCACAGAATTTCACTTGGAGCACATTAGAAATGTCACAGATTCTAATCATCCAAAATCACTCCTGGCAAGAGGAACTGGAACTAAATAAAGTACCCAAATCCCCTCCATCTCTTCTCACTTGTGCAAACTGTGAACAGCAGGTCTGCAGCCACTTGAATACATCCCAAGTACATTTAATTGAAGGTCACCCTGTGCTCCAAGTTGCCTCTCACTACCCAGCAAGAAGGATTCCTCAGGAGCCCATTCCAGGGTCCCTGCTCTCAGGCAGCAAACCCCAGAGCTCAGGGGAGAGGGATGAAGAGAGATCTTCCTGAAAAGAGGCCCTGGAAGTTGAACTGCTGAGACATGTAATATGTTTTGCTGATTCATTGTGGCCTAAATCAGTTCTGCTTTTTTCTCCTCAACAGAAAACCACACCCAGAGGAATCAGCAAATGCCCAACAACAGCTCCATGACCCAGTTTCTCCTCCTGGCATTTTCAGACAGGTGGGAGCTGCAGCTGCTGCACTTCTGGCTCTTCCTGGGCATCTCCCTGGCTGCCCTCCTGGGCAACGGCCTCATCCTCAGCGCCGTAGCCTGCGACCAGCACCTGCACACCCCCAGGGACT
>NW_020958104.1:0-1317 GCF_003031625.1 Empidonax traillii | reverse complement strand
GACTTGTGGCCCACTGGCCACTCTGGGGCTCCAGGAGGGTGAGGGGCAGAGCTGCTGGTGTGCTGGAGCCAGTGTGGGGCTGGGTTAGGGGCTCCAGGCTGTGGGATGGGGCAGTGCTCCCGGGCTGCTTTGGACTGACAGCAGCTCCAGGGCTGCCCAAGGAGGCTCCAAGGGCTGGGGATGGAACAGTGTTGGAAGTTCCCCACAGGAAATATATTCATGGTGGAAGAAAACCTCTGAAGAAAAAGAGAACTGAGAAAAAGACAGCTTTGAAATGCAGCTAAGCTACTGGACAACAGATGAGTTTCCACCTCCACCTTTTAACGTTATAAAAGTGTTAAGTTTATTCAATTAAGTAACAACGTTCTTAGAGAAATACCCTGTTTTGTATATAATATGCAGTTTGGATTACTGTTGAACCTGCCCCTATCTGCCGATTGTAAACCCCAAGCTCACTCGCCCTCTTAGAAGAATTTATCGCTTTTCCCTGTTTTCTATCTCCCTTAGCCATGTTTAGATATTCCTTGCATGTAAGATTCCCAAAAATCCTCCCAAATTCCACACAATCCTTGTTCTACCAGATAAAAAGATAGCTCACACTGCAAAAAAGTCCATTTTGCCATTTTATCTACACAGAGTGGGACTTATGAGTGAAGAGGACCCACAGTCTGATATTCTCGGAGGTGTAACAGCTCCTGCCTCCGACAGAACTGGGCACCACCTCACCTCTGGGAAATTCATCCTGTCCCTTCCCCACCCACACACACACTGGAGTTGTTCTGAGTCAAGAATTATCCCAATAATCCAGTGTCTCACAGGTTCCTTTATTCCATGAGGTTCCACAGTGTCACAGTGGTCCCTTATGCTCCATAGGCCCTGCACTGTCACCATGGTCCCTTCATTCCGGAAGATTCCAATTCGTTTCAGTGGTGCTGAGGATTCCATGAGGTTCTGTGGTGTCCCAATTGCACAGTGATCCCATCAGGTCCAGAGTGTCCCAGCACTCCTTTGAATCCAGGAGGCCCTGCAGTGTCACAATGGCCCTTGGTGCTGTGAGGTTGTCCAGGGTCACAGTGGCCCCTTTGTCTCCACATGGCCCTGCAGGGTCACAACGTCACAGTGTCACAATGCCACAGTGTCACAATGTCACAGGGTCACAGTGTCACAGTGTCCCAATGTCACAGTGTCACAGTGTCACAGTGTCAGTGTCACAATGTCACAATCTCACAGGGTCACAATGTCACAGTGTCACAATGTCACAATGTCACAGTGTCACAGTGTCACAGTGTCCCAGTGTCACAGTGTCACAATGTCACA
>NW_020958103.1:14920-17049 GCF_003031625.1 Empidonax traillii | reverse complement strand
CCATGAGCTGGCCAAGCTTGTCTGGGAATCCTCAGTAGTCCAGTTCTATCAGGTTATGGAGATGTTTGCTTCCTTTGAAAAGGAAGATCTGCAGGAGAGGGATGTCACTGGAATTCATTGGAAATATCATTGTTTATGTCACTGGAATTCCTTGTGAACATCAGTGTTTATACACACATGGTATTTCCCAGAGATCTCCAAGAGAGCAGGAGGCAGAAGGTGGGCTATGAACAATGTGTGGGGTGTTACCTGCCTGCACTCCCCAGGCAGTTTGAAGGCCAAAGCCCTGTAGGAGGGAGCAGGGACGCTGGTGGGGCTGCAGCATCCCTTGTAAGGTGAGGTATTTTCCAGTATGCAGTGAACCATGGGTGCAATGATAACAGGCCTGTTCCTGCCTTCAGCCCAGCTGCTGAGAGAGGTGCGTGGCACTCACCCTGCTCATCCTTAATGGCATCCACGAGGAATCGGCATTCCTCCTGGATGCGCTCCTCCACGCTCCTCTTCCCCAAGCCAAAGTTTCGGAGGGTGGTCAAGGTGAACCTCCTCTGTGCCTTCCACAAGTGCCCACTGGAACTGATCAGTCCTGGCAGAAACAGCCCCCTGTGAGCCAAGGCCGATCCCCCAGGGAGTGGAAAAGCTCCAGGGCTCTGCCTTCTCCCCAGCTGTCTCAGACCTCTGCAGGGCCAACACCTGGACCTTCCAGCTGAGGTGCATGTCCTGAAGGATCACTCACCTATCTTGCCGAACATATCCTTGTCAATAGGCATTTCTGGTCGCTCAAGGAAGTCTTCCCCTTGGTTTACAAGCACTTCCTTAACCAGCCGCATCCCATTTACTACCACAGCTTTCATGCTGCCCATTGAAGTGCCAACGATGTCACCATATTTTTCAGTAAGCTGGGTGAGGAAATAAATAAAGTGGATTTCATTTGAAGTGAATATGTCTGTTGGGACAGTGACAGCCCTGTCGTAGGGCACAGGTAAAATTAAGGGAAGCTGAGAGTGGGAGAGGAAACAGAATTTGTGCACAAATCTCTGCCTGACTGCAGAGTGTTTTTTCTTTTCTGAATCATTGATCAGACTTGGTGTTATTTGGCCATAAAGGAAGTTAACCTCTCAAGGTTTGATTTTTCAGATCTACCTTTATCCATGTTTTGTTCTGTCCCTTCCCAGACACCCTCCCAGCCCCGAACTCATTCGTACAAAGCTCTGACAGCTGCGACAGCAACTCTGGGATCATGTTGTGCCCTTTGCCCCAGGGATAACTGCACAATTGTGCCCCACCTTGTAAACAGGAAAATTGCACTTGTGATGACAAACCTCCTTCCTGGCCCATGACATCTAGTTTAACCCTTTCCCTGGAGCTGCAAATCCCTCTGTTCCTTCTGCCACAGTGCCCACCACCCTTGTACCTTCTCCACTCCACTTATGGGATCTTTGAAGTCCATCAAGTAAAGGTGCCCTACAAAGGGAAGGCGTAAAGGGGTGGGAGGGAAGTTCTTTGGGTTTCTGTTCTTCATGTAATCGGTGACAAATAGGAAGACAACGAGGAAGATGAGGACTGTAGGGAAGGAGATGCTGTCCCAGAGAAAGTGCAGCATGGCTGGATGGGAAGGCAGTGCACGGATGTGTCCAACAGTGTGTCAGGACAGGTTGAGCTCCAAGGGCACCACTGAATCAATCCCCAGGGACACGGGCAGAGGGGTGATGTGCTGGCTCTGTGGGCACAAACAGAAGAGAGCACGGAGCAGCTTTTACTGCCCTGGTCTAGAGGCGGCGTTCAGACTCCTGCTTTCCCAGCTCTCAGCAGGGATTACACCCCTTCTTGATTAAACGCGAGCATTTCCTCTGCTGCGACTGAAAACCACAAACCACCACAAACCAAAACACCCCCAGCTGCCCCTTTCCCCTCCCGCCTCCCAACGCTGCTTCCCTAAAGCTCGGTGATCCCTGCCTTGCCTAAAGGACAGAAATGAGCTTTGCGGGATCAAGATTAAAACCTTCCGGCAGCTTCGCTGCGCTGTTCCCAAAGCCGCTGGCTCAGCCCCAGCCCTGCTCTCTCATGCCCGCGGTGCCCTCACTGTGCCGTGTCCCGGTGTCAGCTCCACGGTGCCGGGCAGGCTCCAGCCG
>NW_020958103.1:7361-8997 GCF_003031625.1 Empidonax traillii | reverse complement strand
AGGTGAACCTCCTCTGTGCCTTCCACAAGTGCCCACTGGAGCTGATCAGTCCTGGCAGAAACAGCCCCCTGTGAGCCAAGGCCGATCCCCCAGGGAGTGGAAAAGCTCCAGGGCTCTGCCTTCTCCCCAGCTGTCTCAGACCTCTGCAGGGCCAACACCTGGACCTTCCAGCTGAGGTGCATGTCCTGAGGGATCACTCACCTATCTTGCTGAAGATTTCAGTAGGCATTTCTGGTCGCTCAAGGAAGTTTTCCCCTTGGTTTACAAGCACTTCCTTAACCAGCCGCATCCCATTTACTATCACAAACTTCATGCTGCCCATCGAAGTGCCAACGATGTCACCATATTTTTCAGTAAGCTGGATGAGGAAATAAATAAAGTGGATTTCATTTGAAGTGAATATGTCTGTTGGGACAGTGACAGCCCTGTCGTAGGGCACAGGTAAAAATAAGGGAAGCTGAGAGTGGGAGAGGAAACAGAATTTGTGCACAAATCTCTGCCTGAATGCACGGTGTTTTTTCTTTCCTCTTTTCTGGAAGGACTGATAAGGAGTTGATGTTAATTAGCCATAAAAAAAGGTAAATCTCTATCAGGTTTAATTTTTCAGTTCTGTGCTTTTCCAGCTTTTGTTGTGCTCCCTTACCAAACACCCTCCCAGCCCCCAGCTCAGTACTATGAGGTTCCTACATCTGTGACTACACCTGTACGATCGTGTTGTGACATTTGTCTCAGGGATCATTGTGCACTTGTGCTCCACCTTGTACCCAGGTAAATGGCACTTATGATGACAAACCTCCTTCCTGGCCCATGGCATCTGGTTTAACCCTTTCCCTGCAGCTGCAAATCCCTCTGTTCCTTCCGCCACTGTGCCCACCACCCTTGTACCTTCTCCACTCCACTCATGGGATCTTTGAAGTCCATCAAATAAAGATGCCCTATAAAGGGAAGGCGTAAAGGGGTGGGAGGGAAGTTCTTTGGGTTTCTGTTCTTCATGTAATCGGCGACAAACAGGAAGACAACGAGGAAGATGAGGACTGTAGGGAAGGAGATGCTGTCCCAGAGAAAGTGCAGCATGGCTGGATGGGAAGGCGGTGCACGGATGTGTCCAACAGTGTGTCAGGGCAGACTGAGCTCCCAGGGCACCACTGAATCAATCCCCAGGGACACGGGCAGAGGGGTGATGTGCTGGCTCTGTGGGCACAAACAGAAGAGAGCACGGAGCAGCTTTTACTGCCCTGGTCTAGAGGCGGCGTTCAGACTCCTGCTTTCCCAGCTCTCAGCAGGGATTACACCCCTTCGTGATTAAACGCGAGCATTTCCTCTGCTGCGATTGAAAACCACAAACCACCACAAACCAAAACACCCCCAGCTGCCCCTTTCCCCTCCCGCCTCCCAACGCTGCTTCCCTAAAGCTCGGTGATCCCTGCCTTGCCTAAAGGACAGAAAGGAGCTTTGCGGGATCGAGATTAAAACCTTCCGGCAGCTTCGCTGCGCTGTTCCCAAAGCCGCTGGCTCAGCCCCAGCCCTGCTCTCTCATGCCCGCGGTGCCCTCACTGTGCCGTGTCCCGGTGTCAGCTCCACGGTGCCGGGCAGGCTCCAGCCGCTCCGAGTGCCCCGAGCTTTCCTCGTCTGCAGC
>NW_020958103.1:0-1456 GCF_003031625.1 Empidonax traillii | reverse complement strand
GTAGGAGGGAGCAGGGACGCTGGTGGGGCTGCAGCATCCCTTGTAAGGTGAGGTATTTTCCAGCATGCAGTGAACCATGGGTGCAATGATAACAGGCCTGTTCCTGCCTTCAGCCCAGCTGCTGAGAGAGGCACGTGGCACTCACCTTGCTCATCCTTAATGGCATCCACGAGGAATCGGCATTCCTCCTGGATGCGCTCCTCCACGCTCCTCTTCCCCAAGCCAAAGTTTCGGAGGGTGGTCAAGGTGAACCTCCTCTGTGCCTTCCACAAGTGCCCACTGGAGTTGATCAGTCCTGGCAGAAACAGCCCCCTGTGAGCCAAGGCCGATCCCCCAGGGAGTGGAAAAGCTCCAGGGCTCTGCCTTCTCCCCAGCTGTCTCAGACCTCTGCAGGGCCAACACCTGGACCTTCCAGCTGAGGTGCATGTCCTGAGGGATCACTCACCTATCTTGCCGAATATATCCTTGTCAATAGGCATTTCTGGTCGCTCAAGGAAGTCTTCCCCTTGGTTTACAAGCACTTCCTTAACCAGCCGCATCCCATTTACCATCACAAACCTCTTGCTGCCCATGGACATGCCGAAGATGTCACCATATTTTTCAGTAAGCTGGGTGAGGAAAAAGATAAAGTGGATTTCATTTGAAGTGAATATGTCTGTTGGGACAGTGACAGCCCTGTCGTAGGGCACAGGTAAAATTAAGGGAAGCTGAGAGTGGGAGAGGAAACAGAATTTGTGCACAAATCTCTGCCTGACTGCAGACTGTTTTTTCTTTTCTGAATCATTGATCAGACTTGGTGTTATTTGGCCATAAAGGAAGTAAACCTCTCAAGGTTTGATTTTTCAGACCTACCTTTATCCATGTTTTGTTCTGCTCCCTTCCCAGACACCCTTCCAGCCCCGAACTCAGTCCTTCAAGGCTCTGACAGCTGCGACAGCAACTCTGGGATCATGTTGTGCCCTTCATCCCAGGGATCACTGTACACTTGTGCCCCACCTTGTACCCAGGTAAATGTCACTTATGATGACAAACCTCCTTCCTGGCCCATGGAATCTAGTTTAACCCTTTCCCTGGAGCTGCAAATCCCTCTGTTCCTTCCACCACAGTGTCCACCACGCCCATACCTTCTTCACTGAGCTTATGGGATCTTTGAAGTCCACCGAGTAAAGGTGCCCTACAAAGGGAAGGCGTAAAGGGGTGGGAGGGAAGTTCTTTGGGTTTCTGTTCTTCATGTAATCGGCGACAAATAGGAAGACAACGAGGCAGATGAGGAGTGTAGGGGAGGAGATGCTATCCCAGAGAAAGTGCAGCATGGCTGGATGGGTGTGCTCCCCAGGGATGCCTCCCACGGAACGTCAGCGCAGACTGAGCTCCCAGGGCACCACTGAATCAATCCCCAAGGACACGGCCAGAGGGGTGATGTGCCGGCTCTGTGGGCACAAACAGAAGAGAGCAC
>NW_020958102.1:15234-17061 GCF_003031625.1 Empidonax traillii | reverse complement strand
ACTGTGTGAGAGCAGCAGCTCTTCTCGTGCAGGAAAGAACTCCTGTCAGCAGCACCGTCCCAACTGGAGTGGCAGATGGAGTTGTTCCTGTGGTGTGGGCCAGTGGAATTCCAGGAGGATGGACAAGGGCAGAGCCTGTAGGTATTACCATGAAGCTGAGATCTCTCTAGGTAAGGCAACCCCAGTATCCTTTAAAATCCCAATGCCAGAATGTATTGGTTGCAGTAACAGCTAAATTTGCTCACTGTGGTTTGCTTCCAGAATGTGACTGCAAGAACCTGCAAAGAAACCCAGTGGCAAAGAGGATTGATCAGTGCAGGGTGTGAGAGAAGCACCTGGAATGACAACCGTGAGTAGTTGGCAGTCTTAGATTTCAAGATGCCTTTTGCTGCATCTCCAGGAGCAAGACAAGCCAAGAAACCTTTGGTTTTTTCAAGGAGAAAATGTAGAACTGGGGAAGGAAGAAAAGAAGCCACCTGAGTCCTCCCTGAGCCACAGGCAGTCCCTGAAGTGCCTTCCTGGGAATGGTAGGATGGTGAGGACTCTGCATTGCTCCCTAGGGATGTGTGGGAAGGCTGATGCAAACTTTGGAAACCCCCTGTAAGAGTTTCCTGCCTTGCCTAGCTGGTGCAAGGGCAGCCTTTAGGCAGCTCAGGCATTCCCTGAGGAGAGCTCTGGCTCTGCCACATCTCTCTGAACTGTTTGAAGCCCCTTTGTTTGGGAGGGAAAACAAAGGACAAGGTGTGCAGAGAGATTTGAGGTAGTTTGAATAGATGGCCATAAGTCTGTCCTTGTTGTACCAGGGGGACTTATCAAGCTCCCCATATTGCAGGAGATATTCCCATGAAAGCCAAAAGCGATCCTCATCGTTCTTTGCTGGCTTTAGGATGTGCCCTGCAGGAACTCCAGGAATTGACGGTGACGCCTCGGCCGATGGATCGGACGCCCCAGCCCATCCATTCCTGCCCAGCCCTTGGGTCCCTGTCAAGTGGTGGGACTCCCAGCCCCTCCAGGTGAAGTGGTAAGGGCCTTTGCAGGCCTTGCTGATCCCATTTCTAGCAGTTCAAGTTGCAGGAAAGGGACCTTGGGCATTTTTATCTTGGGTTAGGACAACTCCTTTGATTGGTCAGCAGAACAAACTGGATCCTTGCAGGTTCTCATCTGTGAATCAGTCTGTGTTCTGATTCAGGGCTGTAGCTGTTGTAGTCACTCAGGAGTCCAACTGTGCTTTGAAAAAGGAGACCTTGTCCTAATGGTCAAGTGTCAGGCAAAAAGGGGGGATGCTGTGTAAGTTCTGAGGTGTAACGAGACCTGATACTTTTTGCAGGGGGCTGTGGCATCGAAACTGCAGAGAGCTGAGCCAGGGGATTGACAGGGACTAACCCAGAGTGGTGAAGAAACAAGGAAGAAGGGAACTGAGGCAGCAGCCAAGCAGCACCAAGTTCCTCTGTCAACAGGTGAGTTGTCTTGAGGTTCCTAAGGTAGGCCCTCGGGACTTTGGGGACTCCAGAGAGAGAAGAGCGTGGAAGGCCCTCAGAAACCTTACAGGGTAGGTGTGTATGGTTATAAGTGCTGGGAAATGTGCTGAGTGTGGAACAGGAATGCAGGGAAGAAAGTGAAGCCTCCTGGAATGCTGCTCCCTCCCTTCAGCTGCAGTGGAGCCCCCTGTGTGTGCACTGTGGGAGCTGATGGCCAGGACAGGCGGTGGGCTGGGATGATTGCAGGGGGTTGTGAGCAAGGAATGGCTGGCTTGTCAAAGTGCCCAGCTGAGTGTGAGAGGCTGCTTTGGCGAGCTGCTTTCAGGCAGCCAAATGGGCCCCCCAGCAG
>NW_020958102.1:7535-9328 GCF_003031625.1 Empidonax traillii | reverse complement strand
AGTGGGAGGGCAGGTGAGAGCCCAGGGTGGCCCTGGCAGCCCTGGGGCTGGCAACAAGTGCAGTGGGCAAAGGAATGGAGCCTGGAGAGCTGGGCAAACAGCTGCAGGAGTTTCAAGGAGAAGCAGGAAACTGGACAAGCTGCAGCAGCTCCTGCTGTGTATGTGGAGAAGCAGCTCTAGTGCAGCCACAAGTGAGGGGGGAAATGAACCTCAGGAGGCTGGGAATGAGTCCCACCAACTGGTTCCAAGGGAAGAACACATGGAATGGGAAAGTAAAGCGGGGCAGGTTCTGTTTTCAGAGAGAATCCTTGAATTTTCTCTTCCTGCAGGGACACTGAGCTGATCCAACCATGGCAAGAAGAGCAAGTGGGCTGTGAAGGTTTGGGACAGTCTGGAAGGTTCCTGGTGCCCAAAGGATCGTGACAAGTGCAGCCCTGGAAGAGTGAGGAATAATGAAAAGTGTCCCAGTTCCCCTGAAGCTCAGCTTTGTAAGACGTGTCTCAAGACCAGACAAAATCCTCCAGCAGTGAGCTTGGCAGAAAAGGCCCTGTGAAGCAAAGCAGCCTGAAAATCCAGAGCTGCTTGTGGATGGCAGGTGAAACTGGGAGCCCTGCCAGGTAAAGGTGTGTGATCCCCACAATCCTCTTTGTGTCCTCTGCCAGCAGCTGCCCTTGGTCATTGTTGTGGTTTGCAGGTTGTAACAAGAGCCTTGGGGATTGGCTTCTGGGAAGGGGGATCCGTTTCCTGATGGGAGTCCTTGAAGTAGAAGTGAGTGTCTGTGGGAAATGAGGAGGCTGCAGGAGTGCTGGGGCTGGTGAGTCCACAGTGAGTATGGTTTGAGTGTCCTGATGTCCCTGACCCAATGCTGTGCTGTCACCAAATCCTTCCATTCTGATTTCAATTGTCTTTAGGTGTGCTGGAAGTCCAAACTGGAGTAGAAAATGCTTGTGGAAAGCTTGGTGTTCCCAGGGGAAAGCTTTAGAGAACATGAATAAGGTCAGAGCCTGTAGGTATTACCATGAAGCTGAGATCTCTGTGGGTAAGGCAACCCCAGTATCCTTTAAAATCACAATGCCAGAATGTTTTGGTTGCAGTAACAACTAAATTTGCTCATTGTGGTTTGCTTCCAGAACGTGACTGCAAGAACCTGCAAAGAAACCCAGTGGCAAAGAGGATTGATCAGTGCAGGGTGTGAGAGAAGCACCTGGAATGACAACCGTGAGTAGTTGGCAGTCTTAGATTTCAAGATGCCTTTTGCTGCATCTCCAGGAGCAAGGCAAGCCAAGAAACCTTTGCTTTTGAAAAAGTTTTGAAAGGAAGAAAGGGGGGATGTTGTGTGAGTTTTGAGGTGTAACGAGAGCTGATACTTTCTGCAGGGGGCTGTGGCATCAAAACTGCAGAGAGCCGAGCCAGGGGATTGACAGGGACTAACCCAGGGAGGTGAAGAAACAAGGAAGAAGGGAACTGAGGCAGCAGCCAAGCAGCACCAAGTTCCTCTGTCAGCAGGTGAGTTGTCTTGAGGTTCCTAAGGCAGGCACTGGGGACTTTGGAGACTCCAGAGAGAGAAGAGCGTGGAAGGCCCTTGGAGAAGCCCCTCAGAAACCTTACAGGGTAGGTGTGTTTGGTTATAAGTGCTGGGAAATGTCCTGAATATAGAACTGGAAAGCAGGGAATGGAAAAAGCCATCTTTACATGAGGGTTCTGTCACCTGCAGTGGAGCCCCCTGTGTGTGCACTGTGGGAGCTGATGGCCAGGACAGGCGGTGGGCTGGGATGATTGCAGGGGGTTGTGAG
>NW_020958102.1:0-1599 GCF_003031625.1 Empidonax traillii | reverse complement strand
GCCACCTCTTAGCTTTTACCTAGCACAGCTTTATTCCTACTCCTTATTCCCCTCCGCCCTGTGCATCCAGCCCAGGGGGGTTTGGGCCTCCCTCTCTCCTCTGCTCTGGAAAACTGGGAGAGCAACAATCTACCCACTCATTCAAATCACAGAGGGCTGAAATGCCCATTCCCTCTTCCCAGGCCCAAGATCTTGTGTGCCTCAGCAGCTCCAGCACTGAAAATCTGAATTTCCAGCTTGTCTTTCATGCCACCTCTCACTCTGCATAAACCTGCTATCATTTACACTCCCACGTCACACCAGCACCAGAAAGCCACCAAGGGTTGGTGACAGCCAGCCAAGAGGGAACACTCCCTTTTCAAACACCTCCAGGACAAGGATCCAAACGATTCTTCCCCTTTCTGATTCAGGGCCTCGTGCAAACTGAATTTTTTCAGCCTGCAGGAGAGAAGGCTCAGTTTTCCTTTTCCAGACCTCTGTCTGCTGCTGGATGAGCTAAAGGACACGACCCCTCCGTGAAATCGGTTCTTAAACAAGAGGCAGACTTTGCCCCTCGGCCTGAAGTTAAAAGATAACGGGGACGGACAGCGGGTCGATGCTGGACAAACAGCAGCCGCACGCCGGGGGCTGATGGCTGGGCTGCTCCCCCTGCAGAACAGATCTGGGGTTTGAGGGGGGTCCTTCACCCAGAACACGAGCACAAAGGGAGGTTCAAAGCGGGCTAACGCTGTGTGGGGCTTTCACACCTGGAGTTTGGGGAGCTGAGAGCTGCCTGTTCCCACAACTGCCAGCATTTCATCCCCACCACCGCCATCCCAGTGATTCCCTGGGCTCCAGGGCTTTGCTCCTACAAGCAACAGCCTGCCAGAGAAGTGGGGGGTTTGAAACACGAACCCTGCAGCTGATTCACCGCCTGTGATTGTATAATAATAATAATAATAATAATAATAATAATAATAATAATATAAGTACAAGTGGTGCTTCCACGTTCATTCCACCCACGGCTGGTCACAACACGCACGTTTTGGACTCGTCGTTTCCCAGCTGGGGTTCCAAAAAGAAAGGAAAAAAAAAAGAAAAAGGAAGAGGAAAACGAGGAGCACGCAGTCCAAATTATTAAACCCCCACTACCAGCACTCAGGAATTGTGAAACACCCCCGATCTCGCCACGCCGACACGCGTGGCCCCCGAGCAGTTGCCGGCTGACCTGGGCAGGACGAGAGGCCTGAGCAGGATGATTAATGTGTAACACGCCCAGTTCACGTCTGGCAAGGCACGTTCCACCCCCTGTCCCAGGGGGGGAAAGATTCAGGGCTGTACATGTGCTGTTTGGGTGGGTTTTATTTTTTTTGCAGTCGTAATAAACTTCTGAGGAGGAGAACCAGGAGTTGGAAATTTCAGGTGAGTTGGAAATTTCGTTTCCTCCAGAATTAATCCCGCAGGCGTTAATTAAAACTCGGGGGTCTTCTGGGTGATTGGAGAGGATAATCTCTGAGCCCCTGAGTAAATAAAAACTGACTGCAAATTGCACCGTTTAAGAGACCTCACCTGGACACGAAATGAATTAATTTTCTCTTGATTGTTAGATGAACACAAACC
>NW_020958101.1:15423-17069 GCF_003031625.1 Empidonax traillii | reverse complement strand
TCTGCTCTGGGGGGAGCAGGGACAGCCCCCAGGGAATGGCTGGAGCTGTGTCAGGGCAGGCTCAGGGTGGATCTCAGCCAAAGGTTCTTCCCCCAGAGGGTGGTTGGCACTGAACAGGCTCCCCAGGGCAGTGGGCACAGCCCCAAGGCTGCCAGAGCTGCAGGAGGCTTTGGATGATCCTCTGGGGCACAGGGGGGGATTCTTGGGGCTGGGCCTGTGCAGGGCTGAGGGTTGGACTGATGATCCTTGGGGATCAGGCTCAGCAGATCCTGTGACTATGGGATTCTGTGGTCCTTGAGTCTTTGAGATCACAAACTCCTGATCTGGGACTTTTCCACTGGAGCAATGTTTTGTGTTGGCCCTAAATTAAACCCCAGTGACCTGCAGTGATGTGCCCCCTCCTCTGCCTGGGGATGGATGAATGGCCTTTTGGCACCCACTGTGCTTCCCACGTGACCTCAGCCATGGAAATGTTATCACGAGGGGGAAACAGTGTGTTCTGGAGGAGCCAGGAATGTGGAGGGGCTTGGAGGGAGCTGTGTTTGTAGATGGGATCTGCTGGGCTCTGGAGACTGAAGGACTCCTTACTCATGCCCTACAAGGCAGTGGGTGCCATTTCAATCCACAGCAATGGGGCAGGACCCCACTGGGGAAGCTCCTGGGTGAGCTTTTATATATGTGTATGTATGTGTGTTACTATATATATACTATTTTACATATAAATAGAATATAAATATATATTTATATATTTATATTTAGACATATAAACGTTATACCCTATCTCAGAGCGTCCAGGGAGCCCCCTGGCAATGAACTCCCCTGCTCACCACGTGCTGGCTGGGCTGTGGGACACCCTCTGCCCGTTCCAGATATTGTGGCAGGTTGTCCCCCCACTGCCCTGGGTCAGGGTGGCTGCCGTGCAGGTGCCAGCAGCTCCCCGGGCGTTGGGAACAGCTCCCCGCGGCTGCCGGGCAGCAGGAATTCCGGGCTCATTTCCATAGTAACCGGCTCGTTCCTGTGCCGGTGTCGGGAGCAGCTGTGTCGGGGGAATCGTTTGCACGTGGAGGAGTTAAAATCAGATTTAAGCGCATCTCCACAGCACCCTCAAGCCCAAACGGCTCACTCTGCACTACGACATGCTGTGGTATTCAAAATTAACCTGCGTGTCCCTTCGGACCCCTCACAGCATCACTGAAATGCCCACTGGAATGCCCAGAGGCTCTGATGGCTGTGGATCACAAAAGGCTCTTTGTGCAGGTCCAAACAGCCTCCTTTCCTCTCAGGAACACGGTGGGAATTTGTGGGTTGTCCTGTGAGAGGGCCAAGAGTTGAACTCCATCATCTTTGTGGGTCCCTTCCCACTCAGGATATTCCCTGATTCTCTGATGCTCAGTGTGGATTTAGAGCATCCCTTGAACTCCTGGCTCCACAGGGCTCCTGGGACATGAGCTGGTGCACTGTCACCTGGGTCTGGTGATGGAAAATGCTGCTCAGGGCTGGTCTGCAGAGAAACCCCAGTGCTGGGCATAGCAGAACAAACCTGGAGATGTAATTCCCTCTGCTCATCTCACCACCTGGGGTTGGTCCCATCCTTTACTCGACCCAGACTAACTCCTTGGAGCAATGTTTTAAACAGGAGAGTGGCA
>NW_020958101.1:12104-13387 GCF_003031625.1 Empidonax traillii | reverse complement strand
GCACAGAGGGATTATGGAATGAGGGAAAGCCAACATCCAGCTAAAATAACCTGTCTTGTCTACTCCACAAAACAGATTGAAATTCACCCATCGCCCTTCTCCCCATTTTTTGCAGAATCCTTGCCCGGAGAAACGAACTTTGAGCTTCTCCTGAATTGGATGAGGCAGCAGAAACCTGAGGGAAGTAAATGTGCAGCCCTGCTGAATATCTCCTGAAAGCCTTGAGCCAAAGGAAAGCAATTTTTTCCTTAACAGTTACAAATGTTTCAAGAGCGCCCCGAGAAGTGGATGAGAAGGTGAGACATGTTCCTGAAACGCACAAAGGACACTAGTAATTAATAAAAGCCTTACAAAGGAGATCAAGAGCTGCTGGGGAAAACTGGAGGCATCCCTGACACTGCAGGTGATGGGTAACAAGAAATAATAATGAACAGCAGACAGCCCTTCTATATCTGCTGTCCAGCACCACACAGAGCCAAAATGGAATCGTAGGATTATGGAATGGTTTGGATTGGAAGGGACTTTACAGATCACCCAGTGCCACCCCCTGCCATGGGCAGGGACACCTTCCACCAGCCCAGGTGGCTCCAAGCCCCGTCCAACCTGGCCTTGGACACTTCCAGGGATGGGGCAGCCACAGCTTCTCTGGGCAACCTGTGCCAGGGCCTGCCCACCCTCCCAGGGAAGGATTTCTTCCCATTTCCCATCTAACCCTGCCCTCTGGCAGGACACCAAGGTGCCCACCAAGGTGCCCTCCAAGCTGCTCTATCACTGATTCAGCTGGACAGGGAGGAGAAAATGAGGTGGAACACAACTCCTAAGGCAGTTTAATACAGCAGAAGTGAACGACTGAGTGGGCACAAGCAAAGAGAAACTCCAGCTCAGCCAGACCCATTCCACAAGGTAATGGTATTTTGGGGACTTCTCTTCCCTTGTGAATAACAAGCCAGAGCAGGAAGGATCTTTCCCATCCCTCAGTGTGCTTGTGCATGACTTGGGCCAAAATGACAAGGTCTGCAAAGACTCTGAGTTCTGAGAAGGTGAAGGAGGAGAAGAAAATTCCAAACTTAAGTCAGTGAAAACATCTCATTATGGTAATTATGGCAAAACTTTTGGGGTTTCAGTTTGACCTCTATTAATTCACACTGGGTTTGTCGTTATCTTTTAGCCTGTATTTAGAAAAGTTGTCATGACCTCAGGCCTGGGACCTTCTCATTTGGAAGACATGTAATATGAAAAAGGCACTTTTTTTTTTTTTTTTTTTTTTTTTTTTTTTTTTTTTT
>NW_020958101.1:6303-10378 GCF_003031625.1 Empidonax traillii | reverse complement strand
GACCCCCAAGGATCGTGGAGTCCAACCCTCAGCCCTGCACAGGCCCAGCCCCAAGAGTCCCCCCCTGTGCCCCAGAGGATCATCCAAACCCTCCTGCAGCTCTGGCAGCCTTGGGGCTGTGCCCACTGCCCTGGGGAGCCTGTTCAGTGCCAACCACCCTCTGGGGGAAGAACCTTTGGCTGAGATCCAACATAAACCCCCTTGACACAGCCCCAGCTGTTAACAGCAGGGTTGGGGGGCTAATGCAAACTGTCTCCAAACCTGGGTCCCCAGCTCCAGCAGTGACTGCTGATAGGGACTGTCACCAGTGGTCAGGGAGTTCAGCCAAGTGCCCGCCCTGAGCTCCCACCTTGCCACGCGCAGGCCCAGCCCAGCCACGTCACGGGAGAGGGTTCTGACCCAGGTCTGTGAGATCAGGCTGTCAACTGCACTTCAGTTATGCATGAATTAGAGGAATATTTAGCTCAGTGACACTCGAGGGCTCTTCTCCCACTAAAATAAACTGTCACATGGCAGCTCAGCTCCCCCATCCCGTGCTTTGCTGGAGCTGTGCTCAGGCACCCCCTGTGTGACACAGCAAGGCCACGGAAGGACGTGGCACCAAACCACAGCTGTGCTGCCAACCCAAGCCCAGCAGGGTGAGGATGGAGCAGCTCTCCTGTGAGGAAAGGCTGAGAGAATTGGGTGTGTTCAACCTGGAGGAGAGGAGAATTTGGGGTGACCTGACAGGAGCTTACAATGAAGATGGAGAGAGACTATTTTACAAGGGCCTGGGGGGACAGGACAAGTGGGAATGGCTTCACACTGAAAAAGTAGGGTTAGATGAGATATTAGGAAGGAATTCTTGGCTGTGAGAATGGCACAGGTTGCCCAGAGAAGCTGTGGCTGCCCCAGCCCTGGAAGTGTCCAAGGCCAGGCTTGGAGCAACCTGGGCTGGTGGAAGGTGTCCCTGCCCATGACAGGGAGTGAACAAGATGAGCTTTAATGTCCCTTCCTACCCAAACCATCCAGGGATTCTGTGAGTTCACTATCACCAGACCCCAAGCCCTCCACCCCACAGTCCAACACTTCCCCAGGCACAGAGGAACAAGGCTCTTCAGTGAGACAGCAAAGCTTTGCTGCTGCATTTAACTCATCTTCACAGGTGGCCTGGAACTGGATGCAGCCCTGGCACTTATAATAATGTGCAGGGATAAAACAAGACCACATAATCTGATCACATGCTGACATCTAAACCTTTTTTTTCCTACGTGCACTGAAACAAGTCAGCTTTCCTAAGAGCTCATCTCCCCCTCAGGCCACTACATGAAGCTGACTTTTATCAGAAAGGCACTGCAATCAAAAAGCAGCTGATAATTGTGATGATACCGCGCAAGGAAAACACAATCCCGACAGTTCCGCAGAAATATTTGGAAAATTTGGTTTTGGTTCAAAGCTGTCTCTGACAGGATTAGGTGATTCAGTAAAAAGGGATGTTTCCTACCTAGCAGAGGTGACATCTGTTTTTATTAGGTGTGCCATAAACCACCCAGAACATGGCAATCCACAACAAAGAGATGTGTGGATGTGGCACCTGGGGACATGGGTTAGTGGCAGCCTTGGCCGGGCTGGGAATGGTTGGGCTCAATGATCTTAGAGGTGTTTTCCAGCCTTAATGATTTTGTGATCCTTGAAGATGTGCAAACTCACTGTCTATGAAAAAAATGACCCTGAACCCGTTGCCTGAATAACCCCGGTTGCCACATTTTACCTTACACCAGGAACCACAGGGAAAATCACTGATGACATAAAACCAACATCAATAAGATATCATTCAGAAAACAAAAATATGTTCTCTTTTTTGCCATGCAGCTTTCAAACACCGCTCAACCTCAGCAAAATCAATGTTTGAATCACTGCTGATCCACCTCACCAGTGAAGAACAGGAAAATATGGAAAATTCAGCCAACTCCTCAGCACCACTGTGGATTGCCCAGGGACCGAGCCAGCTCCCTGGGCATCCCCATCCCTAAGATATTTAATTTCTGAGAGGATTTGCTTAGGAATTAAAATTCTTCCCCCTCAGCTTTCTGGCGTGGGGCAGACTCTGCCCTCACGGCCTGGCCTGACCCCTCAGGGCCACCTCCATTGCCTGTCAGCTCCTTCCCCCTCAGGGACATGGCCCTGGAATGAGCTTTTTCCCTGGGGATGAGCCCTTTCCCCCAGGGATGAGCCCTTTCCCCCACCCTCAAGCCCCTTTCCCTGGGATTGAGCCCATTCTCCTGGGATTGAGCCCCCTCCCCGGGGATCAAGCCCGTTCTCTGGCCTCGACCCCTTTCCCCAGGGATGAGCATCTTCCTGAGGGGATCAGCTCCTTCACCCAGGGATGAGCCCTTTCCCTGGGACTGAGCCCCTTTCCCCAGGGATGAGCCCTTTCCCATGAGGATGAACCCCTTCCCCCAGTCCTGAGCCCCTTTCCCTGGGGATCAGCCCCTTCCCCTGACTCACCCCCCTCATTCAGCATCTCCCCATTTCCCACCCACCCCCATCGTGGGGATTTACAGGGCAGGACCCCCCTGGTGTGTCCCACTTGAGGCCCATGAGGGGATGGGGGACCTCAGAGACATAGAGGGGCTGTGAATATGGACACATCTTCCTTTTTCCTTCCCTTTCCCCACGGGAACGCGACTCTCCCACCCCCTGAGTGCTGATAGGTGCTTTCCCATCTAAATAAAACAACTGGCTTATAAAGGGGGCGGATGCAAAAGAGCGACTTGTTACATGGACAGATAGGGGGAAAGATTTTGAACTAAAAGAGGAGAGGTTGCCCAGAGAAGCTGTGGCTGCCCCATCCCTGGAGGTGTCCAAGGTCAGGTTGGAGCAAAGTCGTCTGGTGAAAGATGTCCCTGCCCATGGCAAGGGGTGGAACTGGATGATCTCTAAAGTCCTTTCCAACCCAAACCATCCCGTGATTCTGGATTTGGAAAATAAGCTTTATGCCACATTAAAATTTTCCTCACTCACTGCTTTCTCCTGACACCAAATCATTCCCTCGGTAATAATTTCCCATTTCTCTTCATCCCACTGGGCCAAGAACCTCACCTGTAGCCTTGCTGAAGCCTCCTCTGCTCTGCAAGTACCAATCCCAATTTTCTTACCAAATTATGAAATGTATTAATAAGATCAGGCTGTTTCCAACCTCAAGTCATGAGCTGCTGTTCCAGCTCTGGAGAAGGACGTGCGTCTTCAAGAACTGATCAGGGTATTTTTTCTAATAAAAAATGTCACTGATCCATGAAAACTCCATCTCCTTTCTAAGCCTTGATTTCATTAAAACCTAATTAATTGGAGGCCTAACGGTGAGAAGGAAGGACACAGCTGGTCTTTGCTTCCAACACAGACCTGGCAGCCTGACTGGAGCTGACTGCAGACACTCCCCCTGGGCAGGGAGCATGAAAAATGGCATCTACTTATGTGACCAGTTTCATCTCTGGAAGGAAGGATTTTTTGGGAGGGACACCAGCAACACCACTGGCTTCGGGGTGGCCTTTTGCCTGGAAGGGATCTCGGTTTCCTCAGTCCTTGAATCCAGTTTCTTTGCAAAGGTTACTTCACGTTTATTATTTGCCCAAGAGCCTTGGCTCAACAGCAGCATTATCATCCCATCCCTTCTGCTGGAGAAGTGGGGGGTTTTTTGCAAAATAAAAAGATCCTAGATTTTTGTCAAAGAAAAAGCTGATAAAACAGAGACTGAAATCAATATTATAATTCTCAGTGGCTTGTAAAGGAAGGATGTCCTTTGCCTTCCCTTCACTCCTGACTCGTAAACATCTTTACAGCTCAGTTTGCACAGGACAAAGTGTCTGATCAAGCCCTAGTTAAATGGGATTGGTGATCCCTGGCACAGTTGGGATTGTAGCGTGTGCTTCCTTTTCTATGGGAGGAGGGGTTGAACTTGTCTTGGGATTTATCTTGACCTTTGGTGGTTTGTCTTAATAAATGCAAATGTTGCTGCATTCTGTGGCCCCACACAATAACCCTTCAGTTGTTGGGTCAGCCCTAATGAATCCTCCCAGCTCTTAGGGGATGAAAACAC
>NW_020958101.1:0-2246 GCF_003031625.1 Empidonax traillii | reverse complement strand
AATCCATCTACGTCCTGAGGACCTCGCTGCCACCGTCCAAGCGTGCTTGGCCCCGGCAGATGAACCTCAGGATTAAAGGGTGGGCTCAGTTCCACGCACACTGTGTCTCACCTAAAAAATCCAATGCGCAGGCTGGAAGGTGGAAAGACCTTCCCCGGTTCTTCGTTCGCGAAGAGACTGGCCATTATAATCTTGCTGTCACTGGGGTAGCCAGGCTGAAATATTTGCTCTCTACTTGAGTATGCCAAGTGCACCTGGATTTTATCAGAGAGATGGGAAGGCTCTGTCATATCTGCCTGGAGCTCAGGCATCAGAATAGTTCTGGTTTTCACCAATGTATGGGATTTTTTTTCCAGCAAAAGGAAACATGGTTTATTCAGACAATGCGCCCAAATTTTGTCCCTGGTCCCAGGGAGCAGAGATCAGAGCTGCCCCTCCTGAGGAAGCTGTTGACCATGATCTGGGTTTATTTGAAACAAAAAAATTGCTCTTTGTCTTCCTGGCTACTCCCAAAGGCTGCACAGGAGATTTGGAGCCAAATTGCACACTAAGGTTAATTTTTGAGCTGCCTATTTGTCAACACCATCCATCCTCTTTTTTTTTTCTTTTTTTTCATGTTGTGAGGCGGTTTTTTTTCAGGTTCTGGGGGTTTTTTTTGCCATGGTGGTTGACTGAATAAAATCTACATACAGGTGACAACAGACTCCACCATCTTCTATATTCAACATTTCCTTTCCCCCTGCACAGTCTGTTCTGAGGAGTTTGATGCTGCTGTGATTTCTCCAAGGGAAAAGCTGGGAAGAGCTGCAGGGGAGTGAATTCAAGTGAAGCATCTCCCCATGAGCTTCTTGGTACCGAGTCACTGAGCTCAGAGAGGAGCTGAGCCCACAGCAGCTGCTCTGCGTGTTTCTGGGTATCTACATTTACATCAAAACTGAAGGTAATTAAAGGGAAGGCATTGTAAAATATAATTTTGAGCAGTTTGCAGCATTCATGCATAATTTTCAAATTATTTGGGCAGAGAGAAGCTATTAGAGTTGACAAGTCAACATAATATGCAGCAAGAAGGAATAAAACCCAATTTCTAATTCATACATTATGTCAATTAATAAAGGAATTGATATAAATGAGATGCTCAGGATCGTGAAGAGCCAAGAGGAATGTGCTTCTCTCTGAGCCTGGAAACAGCCCCTGGAAAAGACAGGAAAGAGCCTTCCTGGGAATAGGTGTCACTGTCAGCTGGTTTTTGTGAGTGCTAATGAAGCTTCCTAAAAATATGGACCATGGGGGAGTCCTGAGGATTTTATAAAAATCCAAGGGTTGGCCCCTGTCAGGCTCTGCAAAGTTGACGTGCCTCCATCAAAGGAATGCTGTCACTCCTCGGATCAGCTCTGTCAACAGCTCAGATGAATTTCCTTGAGCTAATTGCTTTTTAATAGTTTGTTGTGTGAGCACCTGCTAATTGTATGTCACGTGGCTTTGTGAAAACACATCTGAAAGGAGCCCACAGGTGATAAACGGCTTTTAGGAATAAAGGAGTTTTTAGCAGAGTGTGGTTTTCTGGGTCTTCTGGTGATCTGAAGTCCCACTCGAAGCAGCATCACTGAGTCAGCCCATTATGTTGCCATTAGACATGAGGAAATAATTCATCATTTGTTAGTTTTCCAGGTGGCCTTTCTGATTCAAAGGTAATCAAACCATTTATGCTGTTGGCTGATTTCCTTTGGGTTTAATCCTTGCACGTTACTCTCAGATTCCATCCCCTGGGCCCTTACAGGAGACAGAGGCAGTGGTTGAGATCCCAGAGCAGAACATTCCCACAGAGATGGAGAACAAGGGGAGCTGCAAACTGAGACTGTGAGTGGTGACCCAGAGATGTGGAAAGGTGCTTCCCAAAACCACAACAGCTGGACCATCTTCAGGTCATGCTGAACGAGGCAAAGGTCCCTTCCATGCTCACCAAAGCAGCAAACCCAAAAGAACAGAAGTTGTCTTTAACCCTTCCCTGCAGCCCACGAAGCTCTGGCTGGGTCAGGCCAAAATCACGTTGTCTGGAGATTTTCTTGGCTTCCCTTTCCCTCAGAGGTGCTGAATCCCAGCCCACCTGGAGCTGAGCAGAAAGCAAAGCCCCAGGATCCAGGAGGACCCACTGCCTTCACTTTTAGAAGATCCCAGGCAGCTCCTGATGGTCTGACTGGCTCCAACTTGTGTCTCCCCCTCTTCCCAAGCTTGGCATTCACTGCAGA
>NW_020958100.1:0-17076 GCF_003031625.1 Empidonax traillii | reverse complement strand
TAACCAAGTAATAGTTTACTTTAACGGACTCCACCTTCTTCTTAGACCACGTTTTTCTTTGTTCCTGAGGAGACACCCGCAGCCATCTTGGGACTTATAACTTATAGTACTTATAAAAACATGCAAAGGTTTATAAAAGTCCATAAAAGCACTACACACAATATAAATTGCTCAGACATTCACTATTTTCTTCCCACACTGCACCCCCCTGCAGAGCAGCTGCCACCCCCTCGAACTTCGCACCATGCACTCCGTGGGCGCTACCCTGCTCTGGGTCTCTTTTAAACATCGCACTGAAATATGTATGTCACACTCCACACACACTAAAAGTATATAACTACCACTGCACACACTGGGAAAAAAAACAGGGATGTAATAAGGCACTGGCTTAGCTGCTTTGCAACACTAGGGAACCCAAGAAAGATTAAAACTGATAATGGTCCAGCATACACTTCAGCAAAGGTAAAAACCTTCCTGACAGATTGGGGGATCTCTCACTCCACAGGCATCCCACATTTACCTATGGGACAAGCCATAGTAGATACGGCACACGGTACCTTAAAGGAGATGTTAAAAAAACAAAGAAAAGGGGAGTCCATCTGTAGCTGACAGGAGCATCTGTGGAAAGCAACATATGTCATAAATTTTTTAAATTGTGACAGTGCTGAGGAAAAGCAGGTATGAGACAACACAGACCTCAGGCATTCTCCTCTCCCAAATCACTGGTCATGATAAGAGTTTTAATCTCAGGGCAATGGATGGGACAGGTGGACCTTGTGACGTGGGGGAGGGGTTATGCATGTGTATCTACAGGTAAAGAACTGAAATGGATTCCCTCCAGGTGTGTCAGACCATACATAGGTACATCCTCACAGCAGCATCAAGAACCAGAGTGATGCACAGAGAAGAAACTGCAGAGAAACACAGTTACATTTACCACTTGATGTTTACTACTGAAAATGACCAGTGTGGCAAAATACAGAGTTTTGCTAAAAACCACGGGTGTGCATGAGAAGAATGAGTGTGACAGCTGCCACTGTGTGTGTGAATGAATGATAGTTGTGTAAGTTTAAAGCACTTTAAACACTAAGCCTTACAAAGGTACCATTACCTCAGCCACATGGTCACACTAGAAGAGTTCAGTTTATGACATTTACCCAGTTGTTGAAATAAAACTGAGTTTTCCCTGTTTTACATAAAACCTGAGATAAATAAAGGTTTCCAGTTGCATAATTACTACCCAGTTAGGCCAAAAAAAACCCAGATCAATAAAGTTGTTTATCCTGGTTACATTATACCCCTTCGGAAAATAAAGGTTCAAACTAATACTAAACAAGTTCAAAAGGATAAAGAGAACAATTCCAATAAATAAGTTTGTTAAAGAACCAAAGTAAGCAGTGAGTTGGGTCACTGTGATACTATGGTAATTGCTAAAGGTTTAGAAAGTTTGAAGATGTACTGTTCTGTTATTTGTACTGTTCTGTGATTCAACTTAGATATTTAGAACATGGGAGATGTAGGAAACAATTCCCAGGGATACTGGGTGAGGCATCCTGGGATTGGTAGTCTCCTGTTTTGTACTCAGACACACATGGGCAGAGTGAGCCCACTGTGATTGGTCAGAAGAGTCACGTGTTGCCCGAGGGTATATAAGAGGGCTACTTTCTTCTAATAAAAGATTTGGTTGTTGGGAACCCTAACTGCCAGGTCGTGTCTTATTATATTACATTAATAAGTTACACAAACTGGAAATAGAAGGCAGCAGTATAGAATCCCACGTGGTGAGTTGCAGAAGTGACCAAAGGACAAGGTGGGTCAAGTCAGGTTGCAGAGCTTAAAGCTGTTCAGCTGGCTTTGGATATTGCTGAACAAGAGAAGTGACCAAGACTCTATCTCTACACTGACTCATAGATGGTGGCCAATGCTCTGTGGGGATGGCTAGAGCAATGGAGAAAGGCCAACTGGCAGCGCAAAGGGAAACCCATCTGGGCGGTTGAGATGTGGCAGGACATCGCTGGCCAGGTAGAGAAGCTGAGCATGAAGGTCCATCTCATAGATACTCACATACCGAAGAGTCTGGCTAATGAAGAGCATCGTAACAACAAGCAGGTGGACTGAGCTGCCAAGATTAAAGTCTCTCAGGTAGATCTGGATTGGCAGCACAAAGGAGAATTATTTCTGGCCCGATGGACCCATAATGCCTCTGGTCATCAGGGGAGAGATGCGACATACAGATGGACTCATGACAGATGGGTGGATCTAAGTATGGACAGTGTCTCACAGATTATCCATGACTGTGAGACATGCGCTACCATCAAGCAGGCCAAACAGGTGAAACCTCTATGGTATGGTGGACAGCGGTCGAAATACAGGTATGGAGAAACCTGGCAAGCTGACTACAACACATTTCCCCAAACCTGGCAAGCTGACTACAACACATTTCCCCAAACCTGCCAAGGCGAGCGCTACATGCTGACCATGGTAGAAACCACCACTGGATGGTTGGAGACATACCCTGTGCCTCACGCCACTGCCCGGAATAACAACCTGGGCCTTGAACTGTCTGACAATGGGACCCATTACAGGAACGGCCTCATAGGCACCTGGGCCAGAGAGCATGGCACTGAGTGGGTGTATCATATCCCCTACCATACACCAGCTGCCGGAAAAGTTGAGCGGTGCAATGGACTCCTGAAAACCACCTTGAAGGCACTGAGTGGGGGGACTTTCAAACATTGGGAGCTGCATTTAGCAAAGACCACCTGGTTGGTTAACACCCGAGGCTCCATCAATGGAGTTGGCCTCGCCCAATCAGAATCCTTGCATACTGTAGATGAATTCCATGTGGTGCATATGAGAGGTATTCTAGGAAAAATTGTTTGGATTAGTCCCAGCTCAAGCAAAGACAAACCCATCCGAGGGATTGTTTTTGCTCAAGGACCTGGTTTCACTTGGTGGGTAATGCAAAAACATGGGGAGATGTTGTGTACCCCAAGGGGACCTAATTTTGAGTGAGAACAATCTGTAATCTTTCATTGTATATATGTATATATATATGTATATAGTTTTAAAGGGTGTTAATTTGGTGTCATGGTTTAGCTAGTTTTCTCGAACCAGTCAGGAATTTTTTCCCTTCCCCCTGGCCCTGTGTGCAGAGCCACCAAGAGCTATCAGGTGAACAAAAGGACTGGTTCCTTCACTAATTGCCCAGGACTTAGTCTCCTAGGAAACGGGGCAGATGAAATACTATTGTTTACTTTTTTCTCTCGTCTCCTGGGCAACAGGGGAGGAGGAGTTTGGTGGGCTGGGCGGTGGCTGGAACTCAGGTCGGTAGGGAAGGCTGGTGGTTCCTGTGGGCTCCTCTGCTTGTCAGTTGCGGACGTTGCCTGATTTTTTTTTTCTTGTTGGAGAGGAGCTGTTTTTCTGGGGTTTTTTTGTTTGTTTGTTTGTTTTTTTCCTGTTTCCATTTTTTTTCCCCTTTTTTCCCTGGCGGTGTCCTTGTGCACATTAGGGGAAGAGAGAGAAGTGTGCAGAGGAGACCGACCAGCTGGAGTCAGTAAGAGCTGTCTAGTCTCTTTCCCCCTCTCCCTCTCCCCTTTCCCAGTATGTGGGAAGGGAAGGGGGACCCAGGTTTTTTTTTTGTTTTTCTCTGACACACCCCGGAGGGCCTTCTTCTTCCCCCTCTCCCCCTCCCACCCATGGGGCGGTAACCAGGGATCCCACAGCGCCACCTGCTGACTGCTACAGGACACTACAAACTCTGCATCTCCAGTGACCCAACGACGCCTCCTATTGACTGAGATTGGAATTGCACCAAAGGGCGCAAAATTGAACTGGTTGCTTTTCCCTTTGCCTGTTTATTGGTTTGTTTTGAAGGGGATTATTTGTGGATATAGGAGCATTGTTTGGTTGTTTTACTTGTTTTTTTTTCCATGTTTCTATTAATACACCCATTCCTTTTAATAAAGGGCTGTTATTTTTCCTTTTCCATAATTTGTTTTTTCCTTCAATTGGAGCCTCTTAATTTTGGATTTATAATTGCTTAAAGGGAAGAGTTTGGGTCTTTTCTCATAACTCATCCTCAGCAAAAGACCTGTGTCTCATTTAAACTGACATAGATGGTATAGAATAAGGGGTGGATAATGTCCTAGTTAGGGCAACCTGTACCAGTTCATCACTGTGTGGGTGTAACCCAAACTGCATATTCTACACCCTCTATGTCATTTCCCACAAACTGTTAACAATAGACCATCTGCAGCAACAGCCCAGAGCACACCTGACCCCTCAGGCTATAAGCTGGGTGTTAAAAGGCCTGTGAGATAGGAGGATGTTCCTGTCCTCACACCCACAACTCACAATCACCCACTGTGGAACTCCCTGCCCTGGGGGAGGTGCTGGGCATTCCTACCTGAACCTGAGCATATATAATCCGGGGTCTTGGGACTTCTGGTACCACTGATGGGGTCCAGAGGAGGACCAGAACCTCAACTGGACTGCAACCACTGTTCTCGAGCAGACTGTGACCACTACTCTCAACCAGACTGCAACCATCACTCGCACCAACAGATTCTTCCTCTCCTTTTACTTTTGGACTCAGGGGACCCACATGGGGCTCAGCATGGGGGCCAATGCTGTTCGTGCCCCAGGGTGCATGGTTATACTTCTGGGTTTCTGTGGGTTAAAACCAATTTTTCATCTGTATAATTGTATTTATTATATTATTTTTATTAAATTGTAATTCTGACTTATAATCTCTTTTGAGTTGAGTTAATTTCTCCTTCTGGTTTGCCTTTAAACCAGCACGCCATCTTTTGGCAATGTCCAGGACCAATTGGACGGCTTTCAGTTCTGCCAATTGACTCGATTCACCTTTTCCTTCAGTAGCTTCTGCCACTTGTTTAGTTGGACTCCATACATCTGCCTTCCACTTTGGGTTCCTCCCTACTATACTAAAAGAACCATCAGTGAAAAGGGCATAACACTTTTCTTCTTCGGGTAATTGATTGTAATGTGGAGCTTCTTCAGTTCTATTCACTTGCTCATCTGCCAGACTGAAATTCCCACCTTCAGGTCAATTTGTTATGATCTCTAAAATTCCAGAGAGATTAGAATTTCTGATTCAGACCCACTGTGTAATCAAAGCAATCCACTTACTCCATATAACATCAGTGGCATGATGTGTAGAAGGTACTTTTCCCTTAAACATCCAACTCAGCACTGGTAGCTGGGGTGCCAAAAGAAGCTTTGCTTCTGTGCCAACCACCTCTTAGGCTGCTGGTATTCCTTCATAAACCATCAGGATTTCCTTCTCCATAGGGGTGTAGTTGGCTTCAGATCCTCTGTAGCTTCAACTCCAGAAACCGAGTGGTTGGCCTCGGGTCTCACCAGGCACCTTTTGCCAGAGGCTCCAAGAGGGACCATGTCTCAGTTTAATGAGACAAAAGTGTTTTATTGAGGATGAGAAGAAAGAACAGGAATGACCCCCCATACATCTCCTCAAAAGACAACTCCTCCCCAGGCTCCGCCTAAACTCCGTCCAGCATGAATATTATAATTTGATGTCAGAATCTGATGAATATGTATGTAGAAATGTTGCAAACCCTCATGGGAATTGTATTTAAGACCATGACTTCTCACTCAAACTTTAGAGCTACTTTGTCCCATGCGAATTGGGGCTCTCCAACATTGTATGCAATAAACACCTTTGCTGTTTAAAGACACAGATTTGTCTCTAAACAGTTTTCTGTGCTGTTTTGGCATCAGCATGGGGCACCGGATGCGTCTCCAGCCATCCAGTGGTGGCTTCCACCATGGTGAGCACATAGCGCTTACCTTGATGGGTCTGTGGCAGTGTTATGTAATCAACCTGCCAAGCCTCCCCATACCTGTATTTACTCCAACATCCACCATACCACAAGGGCTTCAGTCTCTTAGCCTGTTTAATGGCAGCCCATGTCTCACAGTCATGGATAGATCCACCTCTCGGTCTCACGCCCATCTGTAGGTGGCATCTCTGCCCTGATGACCAGCGGCATCATGGGCCCATCATGCTAAGAACAACTCTCCATTGTGCTGCCAGTCTAGATCCACCTGTGACACCTCGACTTGTGCAGCTCGGTCTGCCTGTTCATTGTTGTGATGCTCCTCATTGGCTCGATTTTTGGGCACATGGGCATCTACATGGCGGACTCTCACAATCAGCTTCTCTACCCGAGTAGCAATGTCTTGCCATATATCAGGGGCCCAGATGGGTTTTCCTTTGTGTTTCTAATTAGTCTTCTTCCATCTGTCCAACCACCCCCACAGGGCATTGGCCCCCATCCACAAATCCCTGTAGAGGTAAAGTTTTGGCCACTTCTCTCATTCAGCAATGTCCAGTGCCAACTGGACAGCTTTGAGTTCTGCGAACTGGTTCGATTCACCTTCTCCTTCAGTAGCTTCTGCAACTTGTCTTGTGGGGTTCCATACATCTGCTTTCCATTTACGTTTCATCCCTACAATGCAGCAGGAATCATCAGTAAAGAGTGCGTAGCATATTTCTTCTTCTGGTAGTTGATTGTATGCTGGGCCTTCCTCAGCCCGTACCACCTGCTCCCCTTCTTCTTCATCTGCTAGACTAAAATTCTCACCTTCCAGTCAGTTCTTGATGATTTCTAGAATCCCAGGATGTTGGAAGTACCCCACAAGGTGCTTATTTGTGGTGGAGAAAAATCTCTGAAGGAAAGGAGAACTGAAGAAAAGACAGTTTTGAAATGCAGCTGAACTACAGGACATCAGATAACTTCCTACCTCAGAGACTCCTTTTCATGTTATAAAAGTGTTATGTTTATTCAATTTATTAACAATGTTGTTAGAAAAAATCTTACTTTATATGTAATCTACAGTTTAAATTAGTATTAGACCTTTTCCTATTCATTGATTGTAACCCCTTTGCCTATTGGCTCCTGATAGTTAAATATTACAGCTTTTTCCCTTTTTGTATCTCCCCTTACCCATATTTGGATGTGCTATAGCTCAATTTATCCATTTATAGACATTCCCTTGCATGAACCTCCCTTGATTCCTCTCAAATTCCACACATTCCATGCCCTACCACATAAAAGCTACCCTAACCTTCAATAAATGGTCCATTTTGTCTTCACTCTGTGTGATTCCTGTGCAAAGTTGATTTTCACAGTCTAACATAAGGAGGTGTTACAGCTCTCACCTCCAATATCAGGGTGATTTGGATTTCCAACGAGGGCGCTGCGTGATCAGGGCGATCCACTTACTCCATGTAGCATCGGTGGCATGATGCATAGAGGGCGTCTTCCCCTTGAACATCCAACTCAACACCAGTACCCGAGGTGCCAGGAGGAGTTGTTCTTCTGTGCCAATCACCTCTGAGGCAACTTGCACTCCTTCATAAGCCGCTAGGATCTCCTTTTCTGTTGGAGTGTATTTGGTTTCTGATCCTGTGTAGTTTCAGCTCCAGAATCCAAGTGGGCGGCCTCGGGTCTCGCCAGGCACCTTCTACCAGAAGCTCCAGGAAAGGCCCTTATCCCCAGATGCAGAGTAGAGCACATTCCTCGCATCTGGTTCTGTCCTGACTGGCCCAAGGGCTACAGCATGGGCAATCTCCTGCTTAATCTGTTCAAATATTTACTGCTGTTCAGGACCCCACTGGAAATCATTCTTCTTGCGGGTTACCAGATAGAAAGGGCTCACAATTTGTCTGTTGTCTGGGATGTGCATCCTCCAAAAAACCTATGGCTTGTATTTCTTTCTTGCTAGTAGGTGGAGCCATTGCTGTGATCTTATTGATGACTTCAGTCGGGATCTTGCCACTTTACTCCCAGGAACTGGATCTCTTGGGCAGGTCCCTTGACCTTATTCTTTTTTTAATGGTAAACCCAGATCCCAGGAGAATCTGGATGATCTTCTTTCCTTTCTCTTCTGCTGTGTTCCCCCATACGACGATGTCATCAATGTACTGCAGATGTTCTGGGGCCTCACCCTTCTCTAGTGTAGTCTGTGGCAGATGATGGGACAGTGTTTCCACCCCCGGGGCAGTCGGTTCCAGGTGTACTGCAAACCCCTCCACGTGAAAGCAAACTGGGACCTGCACTCTGCTGCCAAGGGAATGGAGAAGAATGCATTTGCAATGTCAATAGTGGCGTACCACCTCCTTGCCTTGGACTCCAGCTTGTACTGGAGCTCCAACATGTCTGGAACAGCAGCACTCAGTGGCGGGGTGGCTTCATTCAGGCCACGATAGTCCACAGTCAATCTCCATTCTCCGTCAGACTTATGCACAGGCCAGATGGGGCTGTTGAAGGGGGAGTGGATCTTGCTGATCACTCATTGGCCCTCCAGCTCATGGATCATCTTATGGATGGGGATCACAGAGTCTCGGTTCATTCAGTACTGCCCACGATGTACTATTGTAGTGGCAATTGGCACTCGCTGTTCTTCAGCCTTCAATAGTCCCACAGCAGAAGGGTTCTCTGAGAGGCCAGGTAGTGAATTCAACTGCTTAGCCACCTCTGCCTCCACAGCAGCTATTCTGAAAACCTATGTCCCTTGGGGTCTTTGAAATACCCATTCCTGAGGTAGTCAATGCCCAGGATACATGGGGCATCTGGACCAGTCACAATGGGGTGTTTCTGCCACTCCTTCCCAGTCAAGTTCACTTCAACTTCCAACACGGTCAACTGCTGCGACCCTCCTGTCACCCCAGAAATGGAAATAGCCTCTGGTCCCACATGTCCTGAGGGCATTAACGTGCACTGAGAGCCAGTGTCAACCAAAGCCCAGTGTTCTTGTGGGTCTGACGTGCCAGGCCATCGGATCCACACTGTCCAATAGACACGGTTGTCCCGTACCTCTACCTGGTTAGAGGCAGGGCCCCTCTAATACTGGTCTTTGTCCTGCTCATCACAGTTTTCCTTCTGTGAATACCGATGGGAGGTACCTTCTAGCGGGTCAGATCCCTGCCCATGGGTTACGAGTACTGCACTCACTTTCACAGACTTTCTTTTTTCTCTGTCTTTCAACTCTTGTACTCGGGTTGCCAGGGCACAGGTAGGTTTCCTGTCCCACTGTCTCATGTCTTCTCCATGGTCAGATAGGAAATACCACAGCTCAGTTCGTGAGGTCTGTCCATTCTCTCTACCTAGGGGTGCCTGGTTCTCACTGGTGCCACATGGGAACTGTTTCTCTCAATCTTCTCTTTCAGTCTCCCCTGTTGATCTTTCATCTCTGTAGTTGGTGTCTTGAGGTCATTAATCTCTACAGAGGAAATACAGACCTGTAGTGGTCCTTGGATCATACTGTCATACAACCAAAGTTTGTTATAGACACCACTGGCTCTCGTTTCTCCCCAGCCTGCAATGATGTCAGGTAACTGGTGTGTGCGGACAGCCCCATATGTATGTGAAGCTCCACCACATCTGTGGTGTACATTTAACCTTGTCCAGATCGTTGGTGGGTTGCCCATCCCTTCCAAACAGTACCTCCAACAGTGCCATTTCCCTCAGGTGTAGGATCCTCTCCTCCATGGTTTTCCAGCCCTTTGCATAATGGTGTACCTGCAAGGAATCTCTGTAAACGAACCTCTCCCTCACACCGTCCAACAGCCATGCCCAGAGAGACAGGGGCTTTGATTCTCTCACAAACGCCTCCTTGATACCCACATCCTGGGCAATAGACCTCAAGAACCTTGCTTCACCGCTATCAAGGTTTATGACATCACCCGTGGAGTCTCAAACTCGGATCATCCAGGCCAGTATGGGCTCATTCGGGGGACGAATAAAGTCAACCCATAAGCTCCAGAAGTTGTTATACCATAAGGACTCTGATGATTTCTGGCTCCGGGTTAGCTGCCTGTGAAGGTCCTGCCTCCCCATCATCATCAACTGGGCAGGTCAATTTGGTCTTATATTTCCTCTTTTGCATAGGGGCAACTTCCATTGGTTTGTTCTACCCCTTGGATATGGCCTTATCCTGAGTCACCTCCGTATCAGGCGTCTTGTTTTCATCTTTTCCTGTTCCCTGGAAGTGCTGCACCATACCCAGCAGCTTCTGGTAGGCAAAAGCCAAATCCCCACATGCAGTTGCCAGCTACTTCTCCATGGGTCTATCACGACCTCTCTCCCTCACAGCTTTCATTATCTTTGTAGGGTTTAGGAGTTGTTTGAGAGTGAACCTCCATGTTGTAGGAGCTGAACAATTTTCTAGAAATTTACCCGTATCCTCCCATAACCCATGCCACTCGAGGTTTCCCACCCCTGGGGCAGGCTTCTGGGCCCGTTCTTGATAATTCCTGGCCCTAGCTTCATATATTAGATATACCATCATGGCACAAACTTGCACAAAAAGCCCGAAAAGTAAAACGCCTCTGACATCTAAGGAGAATTTAAACTACCCGGAGACCATTGTATTGGAACCAAAGGGAAAATGGATGAAGGGTTGGGCAAATATACCCCCCTGCGTTTCTCCATAGGGATGGGTACCATTATCCTTAAACCCCCAGAGGACACAGTGTAGACTAGAGCAGTAGTGTATCCCTGAGGACATATCCCGGACAAAAATCACAGGTGCTGTTTGCCATGTCACAAAACCAATGCAAAAACTCAAAGGTACTTATTACAATGAGGGTCTTAATATACGAGCTGAAATACATCAACAGGTGGGACAAATATCATGGCATGGTTATATGCCAGAGGAAAGCAGCGACCCCAAACATCATGATGTCTACAGATTCAAAAAACATGTATAAATCACACAAGGGCAGTTATTCCTTTTCCACTTTTCCTCTATTGGGTTCCACATTGGGTGCCAAAAATGTCTCAGTTTAAAGAGACACAAGTGTTTAGCTGAGGAAGACCCAAACTCTTCCCTCTAAGCAATTGTAAATCCGAAATGAAAGAGGTTCCAATTAAGAAAGTGTGGAAAAAGGAAAAGAAACACCAACCCTTTACTAAAAGTTATATGTGTTCATTTCAGTTTGCGCCCTTTTGTGCAATTCTAACCACAGTCAGCAAGGGATGCTGCTGGATCACTGGAGATGCAGAGCCTGCGGTGCTTTGTATCAGCCAGCAGGAGGTGCTGTTGGATCATTGGTGGCTGCCACGTGGGGGGTCCCAGGTGTGCTGGAGAAGCCAAAAATGGATGTCTTCCCTACCCCTCACGGGGAAAGGGGAGAAAGGAGGGAAAGAAAAAAAAGTTCTTCCCAATGGGAACTCACTGTCTGCGGCTGAAACACGTGGTGTGGCTTCTCCTCTCCCTCGATGTGCACAAGAATCACTGCCAAAAAAAAACGGGAAGGGAGGAGTATAAGAATTTAGACAACTCAATTCCAATTAAACATTGATAAATTTATTAAGCAAGCGATAATAAAGCAAAACAGCACTGGGTGGCCTGGGGGGCAGTTGCCTGCCCGAGACACACACTGAAAATGTCGTAAATGTTCCTTTTATACCTTCTCAAGTCCCAGGTTTTTGGATGTAAATCTGCTTGTGGCTTGAGTTCGTGACTCTTTAAGTGGTCGTCTGGCACTTGTCAGAGATGAAAGGTGCAGTTCTTATCAGTTGTAAATTTTACCGAGACTGATACTTGTTTGTTTACTGACACTTACTTGATTAGCAAGCTGTCTGTGAAACTTATCTTGTTTAATCACAACAAAAAGTTTCTGACTCCCTCATACACATAAGATTTTATGAACAAAGTTACCCTTCTATTACAATCCCTCATTTTTTTTTTTTTAGTAATGGTAAGAATTGTATTAAAAATACATGGTTTAAACGTTAGTCTTAAAATTAATAAGAGGTTTTTAAATAGTTGACAACAGAGTAATTAAGCAAGATGCATAGTTAAACATAGATTAGTATTTAAAGGGTTGATGAGTTTAGTTATTTTTGTGTTTGTTTTTGAAATGCCCACTTTTAAATTATTGGTGGAGACCTTGAGGAAGCATAACTAAGGTTCAATTTTTTTTGTTTTGTTGTTTGGCTTTGTCCTTTTTATTTTATGGAGTGTTAGTTTTAGTTCAGGTTTATTGAGAGGCTTGTCATATACTTACGCACCCACTCTAGTACGTCTCTGCCTCCCTTGCCTAACTCTGTGGCATGGAGCAGCGAGGTATTTTGTAATCTTCTCGACAGCAGTCGTATTCTTCAGGGTTTATATGGTCTCTAAGATGTTTTGAAGGAAAAAAAAACACACTCCTAAAGTATTACAGACAAAGTACTTCAATAATTATTGTTTGTTCTTTTTACTTTAAAGGGGTAGAATAAAATTTTTTTTCTTAGGTGGCACTTTATAACGTGCTTCCACCAATAATTTTATAGGTGTATATACTTTATAGACATTTTTCATGTCCTTGGGACTAATAGTTAATATTATTTTTTTATTACATTTAGTACATTGACAAACTATTTATTCTTTATGATTTAAATGGGGATGTTTTAAACAGGGTATGCCTCTAGGTATTCTAATAAGTACAGGAATATCGGTTTTTATTTTACAATAGTGGGGCAGATGGATATGGGTTCCTATTATTTTAAAGATTGCCCCTGATTCGAGAGGAATTCTACTTGGATGTTAAGGTTTATAATGGGTTATTTGTAAAGTACATGGAGGAGGTAATTGGATTACTTGTACAGCAGGGGGGATGTTTCCCTAGAATTTTGGAATGAATTGTTATTTATTCATCAGTCTTTTTCTTCATAAGATTAATTTCAGACCGTCCATAGTTCTTTCCATAGTCCAGTGGTCACTTGGGAGAGGTCCTTTCATTCAGGAGGCATATGTCCATCTTCGCTTTGCAGTACGGACCGCAGTCTCTGTTGTGTGCAGTTCCTACAATGGACTCCCTCAACAAGGGGTTAAAGATGTTTCCTTCCCAATTCCAGGGTTTATCTTATGCATCTTGAAATTTAAGGGTGCTGTTTGGGTTAAAGTCTGCCTTTGCTTTCTTTTCAATTCTGCCACAACTCCTTCCACTTTTACACTGAGTTCGATTAGGACATAGAAAGTACTAATACTCCCAGGCTGTGAATATGATAGTATACAGGAATTAATATAATTAGTCTCAGTCACCACAGTGATCTGTTGAGAGTCAGCAGCAGACTTTAGGTCATAAATACAATTCTGTTTATTTGGGCTCTCACATCGTCTTTTTTTATTTTAACAACATGGGTTTTAGTATAAAATAAACACTAAAATTATTTTTTACTTTAAGATTGTGTTTAGGAAGAAAAAAGAAAGCACCTCTCTCTCTCTTTTCTCCACAATCATAGAAATGAAACCTGACCCAGGGCAGCTGCATCTGCCCTGCCAGGTAGTTTTCCCCCAGAGTTCCTTCCAGGCTAGGAATTTCCAAAAGAAATATGCCAAATAAGTTTATGGAAAAGAAATAAAAATAAAAATATATGTATTCATCCTATAAACTTTAATATATATTTTTTTTATAAAGGGTATTTTACTCAGTTCTTCAAGACATGCCCACATTCTATACAGGGCAATACAAACAGATTAGCAGCAAACAGCCTGGAAGTCACTTCACAGGGTTAGTGAGAAGAAGAAACATTTTCCTAGTGAAATTAGGGTAGATTAGGTTTGATGTAATTAATAGGTACTCAGTTCACACAAATGATGTTGTCATAGTTCTGATTTCAGCAAGGAGTTTTTCTTTCCCTTCCCCCTGCATGTGTGCTCTGTGTAATGGGCCATCAGGTGAACAAAAGAACCGGTCCACTAATGGCCAAGAGATTAGTCTCTTAGACAACGAAGGGGGAGGAGTTGGGGGGGGGCTACTGTGTGACTGGAGGGAGGTTGGGAGGTGGGGCTGGGTGTCAGCTCAGCTCTCGACCCTGAGCAGAGCCTGCTGCGAGCTGCAGACACTGCCTGGTTCTTTTCTTTCCTGTCGGAGGGGAGTTTTGCTACTGCTGCTGCTGTCTGTTCAGATGTCGCTGGCTGCAGGCCCTGCTTACAGCAAATCCTAACCACTTGAAGTTTGTGAGTTTTTCTTCCATTGGGAGAACTTTCTGTTTTGTTGCTTTTTTTTTTTTTTCTTCCTTCCCCCTTCCCCCCCATTCCCTCTCTCCTTTCCCAGTGTGGGAGGGGAGGGGGAGCTGGGTTGTTCTTTTTGGTTTTTGGTTTGTTTTTTTTTCTTTCCCTCTGACATACTGGGAGGGTGTTGTTTTGCCCCATCCCACGTGGCAGTGACCAGGGATCCCACAACGCCGCCTGGTGATGGGCACTGGACATTACAAGTCCTGCTCCTCCAGTGATCCAACAGCGCCACCTGGTGACTGTGGTTGGAACTGCACCAAAGGGTGCAAAAAACTGAACTATTTAATTTTCCTTTTGCCAGTTTATCAGTTTTGTTCTTGAAGGGGATTATTGGTGGGTATAGGAGTATTGCTTGGTTGTTTTACTTGGTTTTTTTTCTATGTTCCTGTTAATACACACATACCTTTTAATAAAGGGTTGTTATTTTTCCCTTTTCCATAATTTGTTTTCCTTCAATCGGAGTCTCTTAATTTCAGATTTATAATTGCTTAGAAAGAGAAGTTTGGGTCTTTTCTCCTAACCCATCCTCAGCAAAAGACCCTTGTCTCATTTAAACTGGAACAGATGTACACAAAGTCTCCTCCTTAGGTGGAAGGGAGAAGAAGTAAAGGTGATACTAACACTGAAGTCTTTGTAAAAAGTATGGTTTTCAGTACAGAATATACATTAAAATGACTTTCGTGTACATATCTTAAGATAACAAGTAATTGGCATTATTTTAGGTTTGTGAGAATATTTAAAGGCACAGACACGTAATGAAAGTAATGTTATTATTTAATACATTTATACGAACTATGATCATAATAGTCTATTATATTAACAATGATTTTGTTACAATTTCTTTAAAAATGAAGTTTTTGACAGCAAAATTATACAACACTTTCTTATGCCACACTGGTAAATATAACCACAGACATTATATCAGAGTTTCTAATTTAAATTCAGATTTTTAATAGAAGTATTAACTAATCAATCAGTTTGAAGTCCCATCCTCTTTCCCTAGCTCGTCTGGAGAGGGGAAGCACCTTTCTTTCTGACTTTCTCTTCTCAGTCTACTACATGTAATTCTTTCTTTCTTTCTTTATCAATTCTAACACTGTTCTTATCTTTCCTTTTAAAGACTACAAAAGTAACTTCCCTCTTCCTAAGCCATTAAAACTAAAGCTGCAGACTTTTCCTTTCACCACAGCAGACACCGTTTCTTTAGCTCTCTCTCTCTCTCCCCTCCCTTTTCTCAGTTTTCGACACTGTGGTCTCAATCTTGGCACGATTTTTGTTCTTAGATTCAAACTTGTTTTATGAGAAACTTGGTAAATTTTTCCTTTTTTTGTTTCATTTACTTTGCATATATTTTTTTTTTCCTAATTTTAAAATTTTGAGAAATTTTGATTATATATGTTTGAATAGTTTTAATATTTACTAGGATTTGTTATATTTTTCATCCTGGGGTCTTAATTTAGTTTTATCAAGAGTTTGCTATGATGTTTTAGTCCCAGGAATTAAATAATGAAGTCTTTGACACTCTATCTTTTTCAGCTTATTTAAATGCTTTTAGGTTTCTCTGTCTTTTTGGACAATTTCTTTTTAGATGAGTTTTTTTTTTTTTTTTTACAATAAAAACTTTTTATTATTTGGACTTTTGGGTCAATTTGCTGAGGTCTGTTCATGTATACTTTTTGGGTTTCTTTCAGTAAGTTTTTGAGGCCTCTGGTTTGCCATTCACTTAATTTCTTTAGTTTTTTTTTATTTTTATTTTTTTTTATGCATGATTCACAAAGTGGATTTTTAGTAATATTTGACTAGTTGGAATGTTGGCATTAATGCCTAAATATTGTTGTAAATTTTTTTTCAGTCGTTTTAATCATGTTTTAGGTGTTTCATCTTTTTTGTTGATTTTCTAATGCTTTTATGATATTTTGTTCATGGAGACTAGTTACTTCAAGTCCTCAGATTAATGAAGTATAATAATTACTTACGTGTTGCCAATTTAGGGCTGAGGTACAGTTCCCACTGGGAGGGGCGCTGGATTGCATTTTTTCCCAGGTATATATATTAGGTTTTAAAATTTGGTTAAACTATTTTGTTATTTCCAAGAGGTTTTCTAATAATAAAGTTCTGACTTCTCTCGGGGTTGTCCATCTCCTTCTACGAGTTTTAGTGCTTTTGGGATTTTCACACCTCTGATCTGACAAGGCAGTGAGATCTGCAAATGGGGGGGTGTAACGGGGAATTCAGCAGTGTTGTGTAAACAAGAACTGAAGGAATTTGAAGAGGGGTTTGTGGAAAAGGGGGGGGCAATGGGGGGCATAGAGGGGGGGCCATAGGGGATTTTCATTTGGGGTTTTTGGGCTTGTTGACACACCCAATCCTCGGAAGACCTGAATACGGGCGATATAATATGGGGATTAGAGAGTGACTTCCTTCCCTAAACTTCGATATAATAATGTATCATCTTTTTCTTAGATTTACTTTTTCTCCTAGGGGAATTATTCTAATGTTTTATCCTTAATCCTAATGGGCTTTGTGGGGAAATATCAGGTAACTTAATCTGTTTTCCCTTCCCCATGGGATCCAGAAGGCTTGCTTTTCTTCTGTTCCATCTTCTAAGGTGCCTTGAAACGTACACACACTCACTTCCTCTCGGTTGTGACTCACTCCCTCGCGGAATGTGGGAACTGCACTACTAGAGAGTCTGCACTCGCTTGGTCTCGTACCGAGACCTCTCACACAGGCACACCTTAGGATTACCTCCCCAACCAAACGGCTCACCAGAAAAAAAAACTCTATACTTACCCCTCCCCGGGGTCTTTGTTTGGTCTTAGTGATGCCGAATTTTTGCCCCAATCGAGCATAAAAGACTACTTAGAGACAAAGTTTCATGCTCTAAGCAGGAGGTATTTTATTTGCAACGCGTTGGAGAGTCCCAGGTAGCCCTGGACAAAAGACTCTGTCTAATACAATCAGTGTAACCTTATTTATACAGTTTTGAGTGTGAGTTACAACATCTTTACATGCATATTC
>NW_020958099.1:15434-17077 GCF_003031625.1 Empidonax traillii | reverse complement strand
GTCCTGGCAGTGCAACCACAACAGAAGGAGGCTCCGTGTCACCACTGCACACAAACAGGACATTGTAAAAGGGATTGCCCTCAGCTGAAAAGAAGAGCACCCACAGTACCACCCAGCTTGTGTCCCCCATGCCAAAGGGATTGCCCTGGGCCAGTGACTGTAGATCACTCTTGGACAGAGAGGGGAGGCCGCTTTCGCCCAAAGCTACACAAAGGTTGACCTCGATTTTGGGAAATGGGGAGCAGAGAACAAAGGGCAGCACGATTATAAAAAATGCTCCACAAGTCAAGCACACCCAGCTGCTCCCATCACTCCCAGACAGAGACCCAGAGCAAGTGTCTCTAGGGTGGAGTTGGCCTCTCCCCATCAACTCACAATAAGCAGTGACAACTACCATACAGTTCTCGTGAGACCAACGAATAAACTGCTGGAAAATGTATTTTTAACTGGGGCTGCTCCATCTAACAATACAGGGTTAACAGTTATCCCACCATCAGTGACTGTAGACAACCCTAAGGCATTAGAAGTGACTGTAAAAGCTCTATTTCCACCCGTGGAGCAAGACACAGAAACACCCATTGCCAATTTAACCCCCATTGCTGTAGGGGGGGACACTTTGGACTCTGTGCCGATGGTCCAGTGGTCACAGTCTATTTTACTCCATCAGCCAATGCAAACCTGCAGGGTATTTTTTCCCAGCACTGACCAATGTGCTCGAGTTAAAGGTCTTACAGATACAGGAGCAGACATCACAATCTTTGCAGAGAGCGACTGGCCGAAGGAATGGAGCACTACGGAGCCCTGCATCGACATCAAAGGGGTAGGAGGAGCCCAGACACCGCTCCAAAGTGTCTCCACTTTACTGATTGAAGGACCAGAAGGTAAAACTGCCTCAGCAAAGCCCTGTGTCCTTAATATCCCAATGACCCTCTGGGGCACAGATATGATAGGACTACGGGGAGTCCAAATAACTACCTCAAATTTAGTTTAAAGGCCACTGGTGAGCAGCAATCTCCTGCCCTCACATGGGTCTCTGACCAGCCAATCTGGGTATCCCAGTGGCCCCTAAAGGGAGAGAAATTGCACAAAATCAACCTACTAGTACATGAAGAAGGAGCAAAAGGACGTATCGTGCCAACTGATAGTCCCTGGAATTTCCCCATTTTTACCATACGGAAGTCCAATGGAAAGTAGAGACTGCTACGACATTCAAGAGAACTCCATAAAATAATAGAGCTGATGGAGGCTTTCCAACCAGGACTTCCATCACTACAATGATACCTTAAAAGTGGCCTATTGTTCTTATTTAGAGAAAAGATCATTTCTTTAACATTGCATTAAACCCTAAAGACTCTCGTAGGTTCGTGTTTACAGTGCCTTCCATCAATGCAGCCGAACCATCTCAGCGCTATCACTGGACAGTCCTCCCACAAGGAAGGAGGAACAGCCCCTCTGTTTGCCAAAGAGTCGTTGCAGACGTGTTATCACCAACCCATCGACAGTGTCCCAATACCATCGTATCTCACTCTAGGGACGATCTCTTGCTGGCAGCGCAATCCGAGGGACAACTCCTGCAAGTGCATTTGTCTGTGAAAACTGCACTATTGACACATGGTCTGAAATTGCACCGGGGAAAGGACAAG
>NW_020958099.1:8199-9691 GCF_003031625.1 Empidonax traillii | reverse complement strand
GCACCCAGGCCTTTGTGCCCTTGGCTCTGGCAGCTGCCTCTGCCCCTCAGGCCACCACAAGACACTTTCCTTGGTCTGCCTGCACTCCTGGCCTGCAAGGATCTGCTCTCAGGAGTCCCTGGGGAGGCTTTGTCAGTGCCTGCCCTCAGTGGGGCCCAGCAATGCTTCAAGGGACTGGCAGTTTGGCTTATGACTTCTTGAGCAGCTTCTTCAATCTTCTCTCAGTAGTTGAGGACAATGGATTTGTCTCTAAACACACTGTGAGGCTCATTAACAGAAAAACAAAATATTTCACTTCTTTTAATTGTCTTTATGTCTTCAATATTTCTACAGCTAACTGGAGTTGTTTTGTGGTTTAGCTAATGAGGAAGATTTTAAAGTGGAAGTCACAAAAATACAATTTTTCTATGACAGGGAATGATTTCTACAGAGCCTTGGGATGCAAGAGGGTCAGGGTGCAAAGGATTTGGACACAAAGCAAAGGGGGCAAAAGAGATTAGTAGCACCTAATCACTGACCAACTTTCAACATTTTCAACATTCCCTTTTCACAGGGATTCAGTAGCATTTACTACAATTGAACAGGGACTGAATTATAGATTCCCAATAACAACACTCACACCACAGTCAATTCACACCCACACCCAGGCAGAGATGTGTGTACACATCAGGATCTGGGGTTTGGCTTCTGACTTCTTGAGCAGCTTCTTCAATCTTCTCTCAGTACCTCAGGATGATGGACTTGTCTCTAAACACACCGTGGGGCTCATTAAAATACAGAAAAACAATTTTTTTTTCTTTTTTTTTTTTTTAATTGTCTTCATGTCTTTATGTCTTCAACAACTAATTGGAGTTTTATTGTAGTTTTGCTAAAGAGAAAAATTTCAAAAGCAGCTCCCAAAGAATAGCTATTTTTTTTAATGAAAGGGAGTGATTCACACAGAGCCTTGGGATGCAAAAGGGTCAGGGTGCAAAGGGTTTGGATCCAAAGAAAAGAGGGCAAAAGAGGTTAGTAGCATTTACTCATTGACTAGATTCACACCAGAGTCAATTCACACTGATATCTCAGATCTTTTTGGAGTTTTAAACTTTTGTAGATTTTAGAACTAGTTGTGTAGTGAATATATTTTAATGTAGCTGTATTATATCCCTTACCCTTAACAGAGTAGTTACACATACCCAACCCTACTACCCCATTCCGTATCGATCCCTCTAAACTCCATTTTTAGTCTTCTTTTCAAGGGAAAATTTTAGAAAAACACCCTAAGGCCTTGATCAGAAGATATCACCCCGACACAGTGACCTTCTAGGCAGAACTCTTTAGGAACTCCCAGTATTGTGTGTGCTGTGAAGAAGATGAAGATGAGGAAGAAGGGGTCCCAAAGACACCAAACCCAGTTCCTGAAGGGGTGTGTCAGGGGGCAGAATGGGGCAGAACCAGGGCTGCATAAACCTGGGATTGGATGGACCTTATTATAAAATCCTAGAACCCC
>NW_020958099.1:0-1339 GCF_003031625.1 Empidonax traillii | reverse complement strand
TGAGAAACCAAAGTGAGATTCAAACTGGAAAGTTTCTTGTAGTGTTAATGGGTCCCTCTGAGGGATCCAACTGAGAAAAGATCTTGTTAGAGCACAAACCTGGAAACTGTGATGCCAGGTCCGAGAATCACAAAATCATCAAGGTTGGAAGAGACTTGCAAGATCTTTTGGTCCAACTGTCAATCAGAACACCATAATCATCTCTAAACCATATCCCAAATGCCATATCCTGATGTCGTCTGAAGACTTCCAGAGACTCCATCACCTCCATAAGAATCTTAGTCCAATAATTAAACACTGAGTTAAAAATGAATCCAGAGGCTCAAGATGCACTGTTTCTTAAATTGTCAATAGAGCAAACAATGATTGTGACGAAATATTAATGTCCCTCAAAGATCCCACTCCAATGGACATGGTTAAGGAGTGTCGCAATGTAGCATCCAGCACATACAACAAACCCCTACTAATTGAATTCCTGGCAGTGCAACCACAACAGAAGGAGGCTCCGTGTCACCACTGCACACAAAAAGGACATTGTAAAAGGGATTGCCCTCAGCTGAAAAGAAGAGCACCCACAGTACCACCCAGCTTGTGTCCCCCATGCCAAAAGGGATTGCCCTGGGCCAGTGACTGTAGATCACTCTTGGACAGAGAGGGGAGGCCGCTTTCACTGAAAGCTGCACAAAGGCTGGCCTCGATTTCGGGAAATGGGGAGCCGAGCACGAACGGCAGAGATGATAAAAAATGCCCCACAAGTCAAGCACACCCAGCTGCTCCCCTCACTCCTGGACAGAGACCCAGAGCAAGTGTCTCTAGAGTGGAGTTGGCGTCTCCCCACCTACTCACAATAAGCAGTGGCAAACAGTTCTCATGAGAACAACGAATATCCTTCCAGTACCTGCTGGAAAATACATTTTAACTGGGACTGCTCCATCTAATAATACAGGGTTAAGAGTTATCCCACAATCAGTGACTGTAGACAACCCTAAGGCATTGGAAGTGACTGTAAAAGCTCTATTTCCACCCGTGGAGCCAGACACAGAAACACCCATTGCCAATTTAACCCCCATTGCTGTAGGGGGGGACACTTTGGACTCTGTGCCGATGCTCCAGGGGTCACAGTCCGTTTTACTCCATCGACCAATGCTGACCTGCAGGGTATTTTTTCCCAGCACTGACCAATGTACTTGAGTTAAAGGTCTTACAGACACAGGAGCAGACGTCATGATCTTTGCAGAGAGCGACTGGCCGAAGGAATGGAGCACTACGGAGCCCTGCATCGACATCAAAGGGGTAGGAGGAGCCCAGACACCGCTCCAAAGTGTCTCCACTTTACTGA
>NW_020958098.1:38229-45175 GCF_003031625.1 Empidonax traillii | reverse complement strand
GTGGGTAAGGGCATTAATAACACTCCTTTTGGTACAAATGTGCAGGGAAATGAAATATAATACAGTAGCAAGGAGCTGGACAGGACAACCAGACCCTCACAACTCCTGCCAGCACTTCAGCACCACCCACAAAGAGCCCTGGAAGGGTTAAAGAACACCCTTGCCAAATTGGAATTAAACGGTGCTAATATCAGCTAAGTGACTGTTCAGGGTAATAGGAGAGAGAAAAATTATGTGCCATGTATTTATAAATAATAAAGCATAATTTATTAATAATCTGGAATTGAACAAAGAGTCTGGGAAGCTTAATTAATTATTACTTGTAAAGTGCTTTTGAGATTATTGGATAAAAGCTGCTACAGAAGGGAAAGGTATTGAGGGAGAAACGTATCAGCAGGAGCCAAGGCCTGGAACCACAGCTCTGAGAGCTGCAGGACAGCCCAGGGGGGCTTTGGCAGCCCAGGGACTGAGGTTTTGTGAGGCAGAAGTGGAATTGTTTCTTCCCAGCACGGGAACAGGGATGTTGTGTCGCCCCATCCCACGGGAGAGGGGGCTGGAGGGGAGGGGATGGATCCCCCTGGCACAGGGATGGGGTGGGGGCCAGGCTCTGATCCTGCGTTGGGTTCAGCACTGAACCTCAGATGAGATTCAAAACGTTACTAAAGTGAGTCATTTTGTTTAATGAAATCAGGTAAAATTGAAAAAGAAGCAGTTTCCAGCACACCCCCCTCCTCCTGCTCCTCCTCCTGCTCCCCATTTTTAACTGCTCTTCCCCATTTTTAACTGCTCTTCCCCATTTTTAACTGCTCTTAGAAAGAAAAAGAGGGGGAGAAAACCTGCTTGGATGTTCAAAACCTACAGAACAAGTGACCACAGAATTCCCACCTTTCCTCCCAACAGCACTCCCAGCACTGCTCTCTCAGCCTGGAGCTGATTTCTGGTGCAAACCTCCTCTGACAGCCCCAAAAATGTTGCCCTGCCCCAATTAGCTCTTTCTTAAGGCTCTGATTTGATTTCTGCCCAGAAAAAAACACAAACCTAGACAATTAAAAGGGTGTTAAATCCAGTTCCTCGAGCCTTGGGTGAGTTCATCTCCTGAAAAAAAAGAAACTTGTGAAGACCCACCTCACCCTTCCCTACTGGGGGAGCTCGTGGGGTCCTTCCTCACCCACCTACAGCTTCTGGATGTGCTATTTTGGGGTGGAGGGAGATTCTGAGGTGTCCCAGAACACCTCACCCCCCTGCTCCTGTAACTCCTCATGTCAGACCACTTTAAAAATGCTTTCTGATGTTGGCTTGTGCACTTTAAGCCCAGCCTAATTGCCAGGACAGGGTTTATTAGACCCTCCCTGAAAGAGCTGAGGAGAAACTGAGCCAAAGAGTTAAAAACTTTGCAGTTATCCCCAAGTGAACCTGTGGATCGTCTCTGGGAGGTGGGGGGAAAGCAGGAATGAGGGGACCCCCCCAGTTCAGGGGCTGAAGGGCTGCAAACCCTGAGCCATCCATCCCATGCCAGAATCAGGCATGATTCTGCTATCCCAACCCCAGCATTGCCAAGCAGCTCCCAGATCCAGAGGATGGAGCTTCCTGCCCTCTCTCACCCACCCAAACCCCCACCAGCCTCTTCCAGGGGGTGAAGCTCCTCTCTCAAACATCCTCACCCCTCTCCAGATCACCTGAGGGTTCTACCCACTGGGAGAATTCCACCCGACAAACTTCACAACTCCACCCTCTCTCCACCCTCCCTCCTGCTCTCCATGACCCTTGTTTTGCACCCTCCACCTGTATTTTGGTTAAAAATTCAGTGTTTTTCCCATTTTTCTTCTCACAGCAGCAGCTGCCAGGAGGATCCTCCTGAGGAATAACCAGAGAGCTCGTTGAATGGTGTCCAAGCAACAGTTATTAAAAGGTTTTGACTTTTAAAGCATCTACAGCTTGGAAGGGAAGGGCTGGTGGAGCTGGGAGGGAGGAGGAACATCTCTGCTTGCTGGGAGGATCTTTGTTACACCAGGGAAGGAGTGGACAGAGCAACCAGGGGAAGGTTTCTCTGAGCTCTAAGCAAGAGGCAAGAGAGGTGACGCTCTGAAACCTCCCCAGACTCAAAGCCCTTTGCCTACACAAGCTCCTGGTTGATTGCCATTGACCAAAATGTTGGGTTTTCGCACAAAAAAACCCACCCAGTTGGAGCAGCACCAGCTGGAGAAGGGCTGGTTGTCCATCACATCCCTGCTCTGTGCTATTTTTGTGCTGTTTGATGGAGAAGAGGCTGTTGATGGGATCTGTCTTCTGCCCAGCCTCGATTTGGGGAGGAAAATCAGTCCTGGCTTTCCAATAATCCGAGTTTTAAAAAGCAGACGAATCTGTCAGAGTTAATGAAGGCCCTGAACGAGCTGCAGGCACAAATCCCGGTCCTGCTCGGGAGACAGTGACAAATGACACCCAAAAAAGTGTTGGAGGGAGTTAAAAACAAACCCCAATCTTCCCCCATTCCTGGCAGGAACGTTGGGTTTGGCAAACACAGCCCCTCTTTTCCATCTCGTCCCATCCCAGTCCCCCCAGATTAAAATAATTAAAAAAAAAAAAATGCAAATGACTGTTGGACAAGAAGTGCCTGCAAGTGGTTTAATGCCAGCAGGGATTGGAATGTGGAATATCCAGGCTGGAATCTGTCTGCCTTTAAAAGTGCTGTTTAAACTCATGGATTTTCCACGTATTTCCCTGCTCTGTGACTTCTCTTTCAAGCCCTGAACCATCCCCCAGTCAGACCATTCTGTGGCTCTGAGAAACCCCGTGGTCTTCAGCTCCTGTTATTTTTATTTTATTTTTTTTTTCCCTTCTCTCCCTTTTTTTTTTTCTTTTTAAATGCTTTTTTTAAGTGCCACTGTGTTCTTGTGGAGTCCTATTAAGCAGGCAATAAATTTGCATAATGTGGATCCATAATGTTTAATCCAAGGCTCTCTGGAAAGCTGTTATTGTCCACGAGCTCTCATAAATTCTCACTATCACCTCCATGTTAAATACTAAAGCTGCCCAGGGCATATTGGGCACTAATCACCTGCAACATTGAGTTGGAGGGAAATTATCCTTTTCCTTTTCCCGCCCATATCCTTAGGAACAACCTCCAGCTGCACGTGGAGGGGTTTTTAGCCCAGAAAACAAAGAAAAGGACACCCCCCAGATTTTTAAGACTGCATCTGCACTGAGGTTGAGCTTCCTTGAATTTCTTCATCAGCATCCTGAGGGTGGGTTATCCATCCCTGTCACGGGGGGCTCCGGAGCATCAGAAAGAAATGGAAAGTTGTGTGTCAGAATCGTTTGCTCTGGGAAAATTATAAACCTCAATTAACTCCCGAGCTGCTTTTTTTTTTTTTTTTTAATTAATTATTATTTTTTTAAGGGTTTTAATTTCTTTTAAATGAGTGAGGCAACGAGCTGTGAGAGGGGGAGGCTGCAGAGCTCAGCTGGGCCCTTCCCAAATGGATTTGGCCACGAAAATCCCTCCCTTGGGGCTGCAGAATGAGGCTTTAGGGAATTACAGGATGAGCAGAGGGGGAATTACCCACTGACCCCTTTCCTTGCTGGGCTGGATGGTCTTGGTGGGTCCTTTCCAGCTGGAATATTCTGCTCTGATCTGATCTCTTGTCAGCTGTAAATGTTGTTATCAGCCAGCAGGGTACCCTGGAGCTGTGCCCCATCAGCAACAAAATCCAGAGAGTACCTTGGCTCCCAACAGGGTGGGAAAGGACTCCAGGGGATGGAGGGAAAATGGAACTCCCCCAAAACTGAAATGGGATTGAAATGTTCAGGAAAGACAAAGGTGAGGCTGGAGCAGATTTTTTTTCCTGCCTTTCACTGATTCAAAAAGTTAGGCCTGAATAATAAGAAAAAAAAAAAAAAAGGAAGAAAACAAGACAAGGACACCCTGATCCCTGTGGTTTCCTGATTTCTGGGGGTTACCCAATAATGGGGTGATCTGAACCTTGGGAGTGTATTCACCACTCCAAGAGGGCTACAAATAATAGCAACTTCGGGGAGGTGACATCTCCAAGCCTCTTAGGAGGCTAATTCTATAACAACATTAATTCAACATAATGCCTTCATGAATAGAGATGGGGCTAATGCAGGGTTTAAAGTTAGGCAGCTTATTCTTGCCCATCTTAATTTAACTAAGTGCCTAGTCTTGAAAGGCATCACAATTCCAGCTATCTGAGCCCTTTCCTTGGGAAAGAAAAAAAAACAAAACAACACTTTTTTTTAGTGTTTTCTCCCCTCTCGCTGCTGGGGGTGATTCCCCAGCTTAAACTGGCCTAAGTTTTTATTTTATTTGGCTTTAGGCTCAAACCCAGGTTGATTATTTAATAAAGCAGGTGAAGATGAAAACAGTCCTCTTTATCCCCAGCTGTAATATGAGGAAGAGGAGCCATGGAGGGTCATGAAGTAGATCAGCAGGTGGCCCTGGGGTTGCTGCAGCTTCAGACACCAAATGCAGCTGATTTGGGGTCAGGACTTGACAAAAGCAGCTCTCTGCCCTTTAATTTCAGGGGGATGGGGTGGGATTCTCCCATCCTTCTCCTCAGGTGACAACAAGGCTTGGAAGAAACCAGGGGGGCACAGGAGTGGTTGGGTGTCATGAGTTCCTCAGGCATCAGCACCCATCTGGGACAGACACAGTGCCCAAGTCCTTCATCCCCAGGGAACATTTCCAGTCCCCATTCCCAGCAAGGGGCTGAACAGATCCCTCTGCTTGGCAATCCCCAGGAAACCATCTCAGCCCCCACCACCAGGCAGGGAGGGTTCCAAAGACCTCAAAAATAGGACTAAATAATCCCCCCCTCCCCTCCCCCCAATCTGAGAGCATTGTCCCTAATTTCTCCCTTCAGTATTTAGAAAGGGGGGGGGGGGGAACAAAACAACAAAATTAAATCTATAGACTGAGAGTCCTCAAAATGTCCCTGTCCCTGTTTTGCTTTCATTTTGCACAGATTGGAAGCTTTTCCTCTCTCACTGCCCACCTGGCATGTTTGTTCCTCAGGAGCTGCAGCAACACAGACCCAGGAGCTGAAATGAATAAATGAAAAGCAACTGCCCCACAGTGGAAACCTGAGAGGAGAAAAGACCCTTTGCTCCACCTCCATCCAAAGGGGTTGTTTTGCTTCACTGCTTCCCCTTTCTTTTGCCTTTTTAATAATTGGTGCTCAAATTACCTTCGGATACTTGGGGTTCTCAAACTTTGCCTTTGGAAGGCCCAAGTGCAACACCCAGGGATGCTCATCCTTTTTTTTCCTCTCCTTTATAAACAGTTGGTCACCTTCCAGCGCCATGGGATAGTAATTCCAGCTGATGTGAGGTTGGGATGAGCATCCACTCGGCTGCAGGGTGCTGCTCTGCCTATCTGAGATATTACTCTCCAAAGCTGCCACTTCCCAACTTCCTGTTTTCTCCCTTTTCCCCCTCAAAATTGGGGTAATACTGAGAATTACCTTTTTTCCTCCTGCAATTCACTTCAAAAAGTTGGTTTTAATCAAAGAATCCCAGAAGGGTTTGGGTTGGAAGGCAACTTAAAGCCCATCCATTCCACCCCCTGCCATGGGCAGGGACACCTTCCACCAGCCCAGGTTGCTCCAAGCCCCGTCCAACCTGGCCTTGGACACTTCCAGGGATCCAGGGGCAGCCACAGCTTCTCTGGGCAACCTGTGCCAGGGCCTGCCCACCAAGAATTCCTTCCAGTATCCCACATAACCCTGCCCTCTGGCAGTGGGAAGCCATTCCCCCTTGTCCTGCCACTCCATCCCTTGCCCCAAGTCCCTCTCCAGCTCTCCTGGAGCCCCTTTAGGCACTGGAATGTGTCTCCAGAGCCTTCTCTTCTCCCCCAGCCTGGCTCCATGGGATCATTGGCACTCCCAAGCCAGTCCAGCCTCCTGGGCCCTGCTCAAACACGTGCTGATGCCTGAGGAACTCATGAGACCCAACCACTCCCATGCCCCCCTGGTTTCTCCCAAGCCTTGCTGTCAGCAGAGGAGAAGGATGGGAGGATCCCACCCCATGCCCATGAAATAAAAGGTCAGAGAGCTGTTTTTGTCAAGCCCTGACCCCAAATCAGCTGCATTTGGTGTCTGGAGCTGCAGACAGAGATGCAACCACCCCCAGCTCAGACTTTGTGCTGGTTGAGGTGCTGCAGCAGATGGAGGCGATTCCAGGTGGCATCAGTGGAGCACATTTTAGCCCCGAGTTTCCAGGCCGTAATTACAGAATCAGGGAAACAATTCTGGCTCCAGAGCCAGGAGCAGCAGGAGATGATCCAGCAGGGATAAGATCCCACCCCAAACACAGGGAAGCTCCAAGATTAGCCCTGCAGACAGGCTGGTGCTCGGAGCTGCGTTGAAGGTGAATAGATGCCTCAGGACTGGCATGGAATTAAAATAAATGGTGTTTAAGGGTTTAAATCTTGAAAGATCTCCTTTTCCAGCTGGCCTCCTAATGGGATTAGTGGTGGTTTGGGGAGCAGATCCCACATCCATCACCAGAACATTAATACAGAGCTGCTGGGGTGCATCAAGGGCCTGCATGGAATAATCAGCAGTGGAGCCAATTACTGTCTATAAACAGAAGCTTTTTAGAAGGTAGGAAGCAAGGAGTTTCCCTACCACCCTCTTGACCCTTGGGGCCTTTCTTCTTGTCCGTCTCCTGCCAAGGCTGCTGCTCCAGACCCCATTAACAACCCCAGACCTGTGTCCATCTCTGTGGAAGGTGTTTCCTTTGCTTTCACAGAATCACAGAATATTTGGAGCTGGGAGGGACCCAGAAGGATCAGCAAGTGAATGGTTTATCCAGGGGATTGAACCCATGGCCTTGGTGTTATTACTACCAAGCTTTAACCAGCTGAGCTCACCTCAGTCTTTAAAATACCATTTTTGGGTAGTTTTTGGTGACTTTTCTCCTTAAGGCT
>NW_020958098.1:33915-37163 GCF_003031625.1 Empidonax traillii | reverse complement strand
GAATCACAGAATATTTGGAGCTGGGAGGGACCCAGAAGGATCAGCAAGTGAATGGTTTATCCAGGGGATTGAACCCATGGCCTTGGTGTTATTACTACCAAGCTTTAACCAGCTGAGCTCACCTCAGTCTTTAAAATACCATTTTTGGGTAGTTTTTGGTGACTTTTCTCCTTAAGGCTTGGGATCTCTAATCCCCCCTCCCACGTGGTTATTCCATGTCCCAGAGGGTTTTTGGCACTGGGGAATCCCTGGAAATTTCCTGCACCTGATTTTTTTTTTTTTTTCCTAAATTGGCTTTAAAAAATGACAGTTCCTGGAAGCTTGATTTGCAAACCCCTGTAAAATTCCCCACCCGACCATCCTTGGGGCCTCTGGCCTGCCGTCTGATCACGATTTAATAACATCTAATTCCTACTGCAAGATCAATGAGGAGAACTGCCAGTCAGCTGAGCCATTCCATGCCTGTCAGTGCCTTATCCCTCTCCCAGCCAGAGCATCCCTAATTCCTGCTGATGGAAAAGCAATTGGGTGCAAACAGCATCAGCTCCCACATCGTGTCAGAGCCTGGCCCGAGGCTGGGGGGGCTCAGCTGGGCACATCCAGAGCGGTGCTGGTGGATAAATCACAGATGTTGGAGCAAATCAGCCCCCAAACGCCCTGACCTGCAGGTAAATCTCGACCCCAAGCTGACAGGTTTTCTAAACTCATCAATTTGTGCAGCAAAACCCCGAGTTTGTGTTCTGCTCCCTCCTTGATCCACCTCAGCACCTTCCTCTAACCCTGCAGGTTGGCCCAGGTCAGGGGGGAGGGATTTTTAACACGTTTTTGACCTTTCTCTTATTCCTCTTGACGTGCAGCGAGAGCTCCACAAGCTCCAGCTTCCAGAAGGTTTTCTCCACACCTTACCCAGCATCCCAGAGAGGTTTAAAGGCTTTAAAGGTGCCTGAGTTACAACAGATGAATGGACTTGGATAAAGAGACCCCTCTTCATCTCAAGCCTGGGAAATCAGATTATTCACGGAGGCAAAAGGCTTCCTGAGCTTGATGGATCTAGTTGGATCTGGTGGAGCAAATCCCAGGAGCCTAAAGGTTTAAATGCCTTACAAGTTTAAATATTAAAAAGCACAGATTTATTACACAGAGTGACCTTTAAAACTTGTCTCATTAAACTACATCTCCTGGCCCTTCTGGGCCTCGGTGCCTCCGAAGACGAGACGGGGAAGCTCAAAGCAATGAGCAAAAATGGTTAAAAATGTCACCGTTTTATAGACTTTCCTGTAAAGCTGGGACTGAAAAAAAGGAAAGAAAGACCAACAACCTGCCTTAATATCCCCGTGGGCTTCTCCAGCCCCTGGAATAATATTTCTTGTCTGTTACTGGGGGTCTTTTGGAGGAACAAGCACAATAACAAAGAAATGCTTCTGCCCCTCATGCACAGGGGGCAACACCACTTGCTCCATGTCACGCAAAAAATTTGATCAATTAATAAGAAAATAATAAATAATAATTAATAATAATAAATAATTTAATTAATAGATAATAGATAACTTAAGTCAAAATGGATCATTTAATACTGTCTCAAATCCCTGGAGAGATTTGGGGCTGATACCGTGCAGGGCCAAGGGTTGGGCTTCCAACCCAGCATATTCCATGATTTTGTGATTTGGGGGCACAGGAGGGTGGAACAGCTCTCTGAGATTGGTGTAAATCCCTACCTGCTGTTGTGTTAATCAGTAAAATGAAACCTAAAACACAATAAAATGCTGAAATTGCTGTGGGAGGACACGACTGAGGCCAAACGACTCCTCTCCCGTGTTCATCCCCCACGCGAGGTGAAGGCGCCGTCCAAGTGGGGGCATGACGAGAGCTGGGGCTGCTCAGCCACGCAGGGATGGAGAGGATGGGCTGGATCCTGCCCCCTTCCATCTCCTCCCTGCCCAAATCCAGCTGAATTAGGCACGCTGTCAGCTCGGATTAGCCCCGCACAAGGACCCTCCGTGAGGAGCTGCAGGAGCAGAGCTGCTGCTGTGATGAGGGATGGCAGGAACGAGCTGGGAGAGGCCCCCTGGGAGACCAAGATGTCCCAGAGACTTTTCAAGAGGAGCTTCACAACGTGTTTATCTTCCCCTGCTGACCTCCCAAACTTCTCAGCTTTCAGAAGGGCTTTCAAACTGCGGAGTTTTTATCCCAGATCCCAAGCAGAGGGTGCTCCAAGGGAGGGTCACAGAGTCACAGAATCCCACAACATGCTGAGCTGGAAGGGACCCACAAGGATCATCGAGTTCAGCTCTTGTCCATGCACAGAACTATCCCCAAGAGTCACCCCTTGTGCCCCAGAGGATCATCCAAAGCCTCCTGCAGCTCTGGCAGCCTTGGGGCTGTGCCCACTGCCCTGGGGAGCCTGTTCAGTGCCAACCACCCAACTTATTTCAGCTCCTTTTCTCAGCTATTTCTGTGTTTTGTTTCTGTAGGACCAAGGGCTCTGCCCTGACCAGAGGGCTGGAATCCAGCCAGCACTTGCACCGAGGCTGTGCCAGCTCGACTCCAGCGCTCGGAGAGGAGAATTTGGCCTTTTTAAGAGGAGTTTGACAAAAATTACCAGTGATGGGGCCATTTGGGCACTTTAGAGTGAAAAATAGCTTAACAAATGTCTTACTCTGCTCTGATAACATCAAAAAAAAAAAAAAAAAAAAGGGAATTTTAGCAACCTTCAGATGTTCCATTAACAGCAGGATTGAGTTATGCCGTTTGATATTAATACAGGTTTTTAACAGCCCGTGTCATGTCGCTGCCTGGTTCTAAATTGAAGCTTTTTGGAGTTTCACAAATCTCCAGTTTTGCTCTTTCTCAGCTGGATTTGGAGCAAAACCGCAGTTTGAGAGGCTGGAGATTTCAGACAGTCTTGTTCTTGGGAGGTTTTAAATAATAGTTTGCAATGCAGATCGAGCAGGGTCAGGGAGGGGGAGGATGTTTACTTGCTCTTCCCTCAGTCCCAGCTATGTCTGTCACTCTGACTAATTAATCTCCAATTAAAAAAAAAAAAAAAACAAAAAAAAAAACAAACTCCTTCTCACCAAGTTTTCAGAGTTCATCTTCATTTTTTATTTTCTCACCTGCACCCAAAAAAATGTAATAATCAGGAGGCGTAATAAAATAATGTGATAACTTCCTCAAATGCAATTTGCTGCTCTTCCCTGGAAAATCAATCTAATTATAGACACATGGATTAAATGAATGTCACAATCACT
>NW_020958098.1:21225-32741 GCF_003031625.1 Empidonax traillii | reverse complement strand
CTCACCAAGTTTTCAGAGTTCATCTTCATTTTTTATTTTCTCACCTGCACCCAAAAAAATGTAATAATCAGGAGGCGTAATAAAATAATGTGATAACTTCCTCAAATGCAATTTGCTGCTCTTCCCTGGAAAATCAATCTAATTATAGACACATGGATTAAATGAATGTCACAATCACTGCGGAGGCACCTGAGACTCAATATTTTTCAGGCAGACTCTTTGCTGCAGCAGGGCATGGAATTTGTGTTCCTCAAGTCCTAGGAAAATGGGATTTAAGCCCTGACCAAGGGGATTGTATTCAGAGGTGAATTTTGTACTGGTAATTTCGAGTGAAAACTCGGTGGTTTGGAAGTTTGACTCCTTTTTGTGGCTTGACTTGCAGCTGAAAGGCACAACTCGATGAGTTCATTGAATCACAGAATGTCCTAATGTGGGAGGGACCCACAGGGATCATGGAATTCGACCCCTGGCCCTGCACAGACACCCCAACAATCCCACCCTGTCCCTGAGTGTTGTTCAAACCCTCCTGCAGCTCTGGCAGCCTTGGGGCTGTGCCCACTGCCCTGGGGAGCCTGTTCAGTGCCAACCACCCTCTGGGGGAAGAACCTTTCCCTGAGATCCACCCTGAGCCTGCCCTGACACAGCTCCAGCTGTTGCCTCAGGTCAAACTCACTCAAGTTTGGAAGAAAAGACGGAGAAGGGGGGTAAAAACCAAGCCCAACCCCCCCAGCCAAGGAGGTTGAATTGCCCACTCATCAGTGAAAGGAAATCCTGCTCTCAAATTCATTTAAAACCCCCCCAGAATTCCCTGGGTTGAAAAATCTCCATGGGGATCCCACAGCTCGAAAACCTGATTTTCCAAACGTCTTCCATGAACATCATGGACCTCTGGGCAGGTTTGGTTTCCTCTCAGCATCAAGCAGGGCTGAGGGAGCACCATCCCCAGGAGCTCTCGGGAAGTGGCACACACAGGGATGCTCGGCAGGTCCCGGTGACAAATTCCATGGGATTCCCAGACCTGGAGAAAGGACACAGCTCCAAGAGCTCCCTGCTCACCCTTCCCTGCCCCCTGGGCTTCCCTGAGGACACGGGAAAGGAAAAATAATCCTATTTTCCTCCCCTGAGCGTCTGTCAATGGGGGATTTTGGGTGTGATTCACAGCAGAGGGAGGTTTGCAGGACAGGGGGACAGGTGGGGAGATGTCACAAAGTGTGGGGGGAAAAGAGCCCTAAATCTTTTGGGAACCTGACACTGTCGTATTCAGGCACATTCCAGGCACTATTTCAGCTCCAGGGTATTGTTGGCTGGAGCAGGGAGGGAAGAGCTGGGATTGATGCAGCTGTCCCCAAAATCTGAATTAGCCACCAGAGCCACTGGTGTTCCCTGTGTGGGGATCTTGTGGTGTCGGTGGATCCACCGAGTGTGGATTCCCTGGAGACTGAAAGGGTCAAGCTCACATTAAAGCCACATTAAATCAGATTTTCTCCTGAAATAAATAGGACTTTTTTGCCAAACATGGAAAAAAGTGGCTTTAGTGCATGGAAAGAGCTGTGGATAAAGCAGTTTTTCAGGAGGCAGAGCTCCCTCTGCTCATAATTCCAGCCCCTGTGGAACCCTCTGCCTTCCACCACAACTGAACAAGGTGCTTTGCCCACTTTGGGTTTTTTTTTTGGATTTCCTTGAGATGTTGCACCTGTGGGTCAGGGGGGCCTGGAGGGACAAGTGCAACCTGTTGTTGACTTTCAGGAGACACTCATCCAACCCCCCACCCTCAACATTTCTCCAGCTTTACCCACAGGGAGACTCTCCAGACACCTGTGGGAAATGATTTCGGGTCTCAGCCAGTTTTGTGGCTCCTCTGAAGGCAGGAGCAGCCTGGCTGAGTGCCACACCAACATTTTTTGGGTGGACCTTTTTTTTTTTTTTTTAATTTTTTCTCCCTCCACACTGATTTGTCAAACACTTTTGAAAAGCCATTTAACCTTTGTGGGGCCGTTTCCAGCAGTGTCTGCAGGCACAGCCTGGTGGGGTTTATGCCCTTCGATTGAGTCAGCATCTTCTTGTGGCTCTGATAGAAAGAAAACCCCTCCCTGCCTGTGGGAAGGGATGCCCAGACCTGGATTTTATCCATGTTCCCTTTCAGACTTCACTAAGCAACGAATTGCAGGAGCACAGAGGGGAGAGGGAAGTTAATCAGCTGCAAGGACAGGAGTCCTTGCTCTGAAGAAGACCTTGACACCTGTGAAATGGTGATTTATGACCCTACAAAACCACCATTGTGTGAAATAAACCCCACAGCATTCTGAGCTTGAACTTATTTTGCTGTATTTTGAGCAATGTAGAACATGGAATTCCCCAGGTGGGAATTGTGCAGGAGCTGGTCCTTCAAGTTTCTCCCTTTTCTGGGTAGAGATGGCTGAGCCAGGACTTGTTTTTCCAGGTTGAAATGTTCCTAAGAAGTCACTTTGGGGAGGTCATGTACCAAAAACTGAGCTCTCCTCTAGCCTTAAATTTTATCCATCACCTTTAGAACACCTTAAACCCAGCGTGCTGGAGCCCTCAGAGGCTGAGGGCGGGCAGACACAACTCTCTGCTCCTGCTGAAGACATGGAAGGGGGAAAACAGATCAGGAATAAACCAAAAAAACTTGCTTTGAGGTTCTGATCCCTCTTTCCTCTCCCAGGTACCTCCTTCCTTCTGCCTTTCCACCCCCCCTTGGCCATGTCTGGACACAGGTAATGCCCTTTTCCCTCTTCCTCTCCCTAAAACAGGGTGGATTCCATTTGTAGCCGTGGAAACCATTGATTGCTGCTAATGAAGCCTCCCCACCCTCCTGGGTGTTTGGTGGGTGCGAGGGGGATGTGTTGGGTGCGCTGGGATATTTCTCAGCAGGATCTCACCTGGATTTGTGCAGGATAAGCCCCCCTGAGCCAGAGCCCCCCCAGGACCCTCTCAGTCCCCGAGGTGTTCAATGAAATGATGGAAATTGGGATGATTTCCACCAAACTCCTCCAGCTTTTGGCAGCAGGTTGTTTTCTGCAAGGGTTGGGGCAAATTCTGCCTGGTTTGGGGGCACTCTCAGCCTGATACATTCAGTACTTCAACAAATAGCCCTTTAGGGATCAATTAATCCCTGGGAAGAGCCTGTTCTGCCTTGATGGGGATTCTGGGCACCTGATGGTGGGACTCTTGGGGTGATTCAGTAGGGTTGGACCCGATGATCCTGGTGGGATCCATCCAACTCTGATATTTCTACCTCTGCTGTTTCACACAAAAGCTCCTTCCAAGCCTCAGCTCCCACATCCCACCCCCTCCCCAGCCTCTCCTCCACCAGCCACTCCAGTCTGCAGCTGCCTGCTGGATTTTTAATTCTTCTTCATCATATTTAAAGCAATTTTGAAAAAAAAAAAAAATTAAAATTAAAAATAAAAGAAAAAAAAGAAGAAGAAAAAAGTTCATGGCAATTTGTGCTGCTTTGTAATTAGAGCCAGTGATTAGAAAATCTTTCTTTTCGTGCTGGAGTTTTTCCTTCAAAAAGAAAAAGAAAAAAAAAAAAAAAGGGGGAGAAAAAAAATCCGAAAATGGGAATTAAAAAAAAAAAAAGGCCTCCGAAAGAGCTCTAAGACTAGAATTAAACAGATTATATCTCATTACTTCCAAATGGAAAGGAAAGTTACAGCTTATTAGAGCAGTTGCATCTGCAGCTGGGCAGGAAGGGAACTGGGGAATGGCACTGGGCTGCAACTGGCTGGGGGGGGAAGCTGAGATTTTTCCAGATTTTCTGCTCTTGGTAGACAATAAATGCTTTTTATCAGTTTATATCTCTTTTATTCCACAGTGCAGGCAAATGCCACCTTGGTGTCAGCCAAAGCTGATTAAACCCCTGAGCACCTGTCAGCCTGAGCACCTCCCCTCCCCAGGGCCATTTCTGCATCCCATTCCTGCATCCTGGTGGGGAAAAGGAAGAAATGTAGGATTTGGAGTTCTTGAATGAGTGGTTTAACTGCCCTGGGGTGTGTTTTGGTCTCAACTGCAAACCCAGGAGCTAAAGGGGGCTGATGTGCCCCGGGGTGGATTCCAGGGCTCCCTGCCCTCCCTCTTATCCTTCCCCTGCAATCAGGAGTCCATCCCAACCACACCAGCTCTCATCCCAGTGCCAGGGGAGGGCTCCAGAACTGCTTCCCTCTTTTTTTGCCCCTGTGAGAAGTTGTGGAAGTGCAAAGAAACGGGTTCAGCAAAAAAAGGGAGGGTTGTGTTACCCCCTCTGTGGCTGCTTAGGCAGCACTTTGGCAACAGAGGCTGGGGGGGATTTCATTTCCCAACTGTGCAGCTCAGGGAAAGCTTCTCATGACATGGGAAGACTCTCAGGAGGTTTATCCTGATGGAAGAGGGAGTTTGACTGAGGGAAGGAGCTCAGGGTTGTCTCCTGCACAGCAGAGAACAAACACGATCACGGGAGGTTGGACAGGGCCTGGAGTATCCTACTCTAGTGGAAGGTGTCCCGTGGCAGGGCTTGAAATGAGATCATCTTTAAGGCCCCTTCCAACCCAAACCCTTCTGGGATTTTCTGGCCTCACAGCGTGGCATCTCAGCTGTGAAATCACACACGGGCACTTCCTCAGCTCCAGCTTTCGGGGAGTTTCCAGCAGGAAATTTTCTTTTGGGGTGAAATCTCACCTCCTTTATCTGCTTTTGTTGATGGTCAGATCCTCAGGAGGGGAGCTGGGCAGGCACACACGGAGCCCTCTCCTCCCCAGACCAAACTCACCATCCTCTGGGTCTCTCCAGTCCTCGGGGAGAGGATGATGCTGAACTCTGGGAATGAGGCACAACTCCCACCCTGCTGCTGACCTTGCCAGAGCTGGAGACAAATCCAGGCAGCCAAGGAAACTCATTTCATTGGAGCCCAGAGCCTTTCCGGGTCCCATCTGCTTCTCTTTTCCCTCCTCCTGAGCAATTCTTTCCTTAGCAAACGACAGAAATGCTTTGGGTGCCTGACACGTGCAGGGTGGCTGTGGATTTGCAGCCTGCATTAGCTGGGAAGTCCATCCCAGCCCTTAATAGGCTGGAAGAGGGATGGATGCATTTGGACTAAACCAGGGGAGCTGATTGGTACCTAAAAATCTAATTTGTCTGCAGAGCAGACACCAGTTAAGGGCCAGTGGAGAACAGATACATCCAAGGTCGTGTCAGTGAGCTGCAGAGCAGGGAACTTGGAGGCTGGGGCAGGACAGAGCCCCTGGAATGCGACCAAGACAAGGCCAGACAAGGCCCTGTTTGCAAATGTGTAAGTGGTGGGCTGGGAGGGGCCAGGAGATGTTGAATCCAGTCTGGGTTCAACCCCAGAATAACATCCTGATGGTGAGGTGAGCCACCTTCAACCCCAACTAAAACTACTTGTAGTAGTTTTAGCATTTATATTGTGGAGTAAATCATTCTGACTGAGATCTTTGATCATTTGTAATAACAAATGACTCCTTTGATGGAAATATTCCCACTTTGGAACATTAAAACCTGTGGGACAAAGCTGTTCAGTCCCGCTTCTGCCATTCCTTAAATTTAAACCCTTGACAAAATCTGAGGCTAAGAGGGATCCAGCCTCATCCAGGCTCCTCTCTGAGGGGTTCAGAAAGCAAAAAAGGGATCCTTCCTGAAACTCATGACTCAGTTTGGTCTGAAAGTCTTGCACTGCCACCCACGACAGAGGTGCAAACAGCTCGGGATGCACACGGAGCTTGGAGCTGGAATACTCGGCCTGGGAGGGATTTCAGCTGCTCCACGTAGGTGGATTCGGGCCATCTCCTGTTAGAGATGCTCCAGGTGAAGCCTCGACTCTGTTCCAACCAGCTCCAGCTATTTTTAGTGGTGGGGAAGAGAGGGTGAAGGGTTGGACTGGTTTCTGAGGAGCGAAGGAGTTCCTTGGAAACACTCGAGCGAGACGAGACGCGAAAGCTCCGCTTTGAAAGGTGTGACAGATGGGAGAGGAGATGAAAGTGTGTGAGGATCTCAGTGGGTCATGGAAAAGAGGCTTTGCAATGGCTTTTAGGGTCAGAAGGGATCCATAGAGCCTCCTGTCCCCCTGGATAACTCAGCCCATTGAACTTTGCTGGAGCGAGGGGGAAACTTGGGCTGCTCTCTCCTGCCTTCTGTGCAGGGGAAAACGGCTCCGGGGGGGATTCAAAGGTCCTAAAACCCCAGCACTGACTTTGTCACCACATCTGCTCCTTCTCTGGGGACATTGCAAAGAGGCAGGTGAGGAAAACCACGTGCCCAGAGCCTGCCTTTGGGCAGGAGGTCAAAACAAGCCCCACCATCCCCATCCCCGTGCACCCCAAACCCACTCGCGCTCTCCCAAGACAATTTTCCCAGCAATAAGTGTGAGCTGTCACTGTAACAGCCACCCGTGGCTCCTGCTGCCTCGTGATTGAAGCTCCCATTAACTTGCATTTGCCTTTCATTTTATTTTATTTTCCTGCCTTTTTTTTTTGCCCATTTTTCTGCTCAAAGCTTTGCTCGTCTTAATGTGATGATTTTTTGTTCCCTTCAGCACTTCTGTTTAATAAGTAGTTAATCAATTCTGGGGAGCTGCTGCAGCCCCACTGCTCCCAGCCATGCCTAAATGGGATGTTCTGAATAATTCCCCCTTTGTTTTCTGGCAATTCACTCCAGTAACTCCCTCCAAGGCACTGATGTTTTGCTCCATGGTGGGTGATGGGGTCTGGAGATGATAAATTTCCCAGGTGAGGTTGGGGGTGATTTGGGATGGAAGCGTTCTTGGTGAAGAACACAGGGCTGGCTTGAAGTTCTCTTGCCTGCAAGAGTGGTCTGGGAACAACAACAACAACAAAACTTGGAGAAAATAAATCCCTATTCCTGTTTTTTAAGAGGATTTTTTTTACTAAGTCCTTGGGTTGTCCAAAATGGGGACAAGAGTTTGGATTTTCGCCTGCTCTTTGTTCTGTGCATCTTTTCTCTTTGATTCTTGCTGGGGTCACTCTACTGTTCTCAGAAGTCTGCTCATCAACTTCTGCTGGGAATATTAGTCTGGAATAGCAACAGCCAGAGAAAACAGTTAAAGAGTGGTAGCAAAACTGGGCTGGCTGGTGGAGCCTGTGTGGGAAAGTCCTGGCTGTAATCCAATAGATCCCACTGTGCAGTGTCCTTGCAGAACAAACAAACTTCACATTTGGAAAAGGGACCAGACTGGTCCTGCTTTCACGTGGGAAAATGTTAAATTGGTCAATTGAGCAAGAGATGATTTATTATTCAGGATACTTTGGAAAGCTTTGTGGTTTTTTTTTTTTTTTTTATACCTGTGTAGCACTGGAGCACTTAATTTTCTCCAAAACCCCTGCAAGCATCTCCTCTACTGATAATAAAACTCCCTAAACTCACCTGGGTTTCTGCTTTAATTCACTCTGAAAGGGCACTTGAGCCTCCTCCCGGTTTGTGAAGACACTCCAAGGTTGCAGCACCAGGTAATGGACCTCAGAGTCAGCACTTGGTGATAAAAATCATGCCCAGATAACGGGATGACTACCAAGTGCTCCCTCCCTGAATGCAAAGCAGGGTTTTCCCTCACTGCTGCTTTCCCCCACGGGCAGGTTTTTCCAGCCAGGCCTTGGACCAAGTGGAGTCCTTGGGTGGAAAGGGAGCAGAGCAATTAATGGGCTTTGATAAGACAGTTCTGGAAGAACAAGGAGATGGAAGCCCCACGTGGCAGGGATGGGCTCTCCTCCACCTTTGCTGCATTTTTTTTTTGCCAAAACTGAGGAATAAACAATTCCTGTGAGTCTGGAATCTTGCTTTTGGTTCATCACTGTGCCAAAAGCAAAAGTCAACAGCCCAGGACCAAAGCAACCACTGGTTGGGCTCCATCCTCCAGCTCCATGTTCTCAACCATCCCCATTCCTAACACTTTTCCTCCCTTCCCTGCCCCCAAAAAGGTCTCTGTGTCTCCAAACCCTTCATGGGTGGCTTGAAGCTCCACTGAAGCTGCAGATGTATCTGGTGCTTCCATCTCAAACATCCCATTTTTCCTTCTGTATCCATGAAAGAAGGAGGTGGAGGGTTGTTTCCAGAGTGTAGGGGCACACACATAGTTATTCCTTTTATTATTTGTTACTTTGGGGTGATTTCTGGCTGTTTGAGTCTCCCTGGCAATGGATTTCTGTGTTTTAAAGGGTAAAGCTCTTAATATAAAGAGTGGTATTTAGGGGTTATGATTCTACTATGCAGAAGAGTGTTGGTTCTGTCATTTTTAATAAAGCCTTTATTCTAATAGAAATAGCACTTATAAAACTTAAATGAATCCTTAGAGCTGGTGGGAAAAGGGACAGGTTCTTTGCCAATTATTTTTCTTCAAAAACACTTCAAAGATTAAAAAGGAAAAAAAAAAAAAAAGGAAGAAAAATCAACCCACTCCATTCATTTATTTATGAATTAATAAAAGCAAGAGAGAAATAAGCAGTTAACATGCATAGATTTCCAAATCCAGGGAGATTTGGGGGATAATGGAGACTCACCTTCTGCCTCCCAGCAGTGGCTTCCAGGGAGGAGCAGCTCCAGAGCTCCAGGGCTGCAGCCCAAGTGTTCTCCAAAGGGCCTGAAAACCCACATGTGGGCACTTCCCATCCCCAAAAACCTCCTTTTTGGCATTTCCCCCCTTTTATTTCTAAATTTTTTTTTTTCGTTTTACCTAAACCAGAACCGACCAGAACGGCAAACTTTGATTTTCCACAATGAAAACCTTCCTGCGATTCGCTCTTGTGCTTCAAACTTTGGAGGCTTTATTTAAACCTCCGTGTTCAGGCAATAAAAGAGCCCCACATGCTGAGTCCCAGAGCAGCAGATGAAGGTTCCTCCTGAGCCTGGAGCAGATCTTGGAGGAGACACATCCATTCCCCAGTGGGAGCCTCCAAGGAAATGGGTTGTGTCCATACTGGGAGCAGAACACGAGGGCTTTGACCCGCACTAAGCTCTTGTCCCCGTGTTTGTTCTTCACACTTGGACTTTGCCGTTCAAAATAATCCATGAACCTCCTTTTAAAATTGTTTCACAGTGCTGGGGATCACCCTGAAACATGAGGAAATGCTAGAAATAAGCAGCAGAATTAAGCTTAATTCATCTTCTAAGTTAAGTCAGAGCTAGACTTTGATGAGCCCAGTCAGCAGAGGGGGAAGGAAAAATGAGCAATAATTCAATTTATTTCAAATAATTAAAAATACTAAAACAAAACGTCAGTCAAATTCAAGGGATAAAACCCGTGTTCTGCAGGTTTTAAATGCTGGAGGGGAGTTATAAAATGTGTATATGTGGAACTGTGTTTTTTGCAAGGATGGAGCACAAGTGGATGGTCTCTGCACGGGATTTCCTGGCCCTTTATGTCCTGACCTCCACAAGGAGACTGAGACCAGATAGTTCACCAAATTAGGACCAGAAAACCTCAAATGAGGTTTTTAAAATGCAGCCAGCTCAGAAACCACAGCAGCAAATCCTTTCTGGGATCACCAGGAGCAGAGATAATTCAGGAGAGACTCCCCTGCACCAGCAGTGCTGCAGAGCCCCATGAACCTCCAAGGTGAGCTCAGCACCTCAGGCCACTTATTTGCTTTAATTTCAGGGTAGAGGGAGAAATTTTAACGAAAGGGGAGGAGGAGAAGCAGCGTCAATACCTGGCCCTGAATCTTTTGTGCCTCTGACAGGAGATTTCGCTCTGATTTAACTCACCCACTGATGAGGTTCCTTCTTCTCAAGGGCTTTATTGTCCTTCTCGCTGCTGCAGAGAACTGATTCCCACAAAAGCCCTCTTTATTCTCCAGGCAGGACTCATTTCCCACTACCTTTGTTAGAGCAGAAGGGCAGGGAAAAATAATAAGCACTCTGTGCACTGTGTTTGGGCTGAGAACTGTGATTATCCCTTCGTGGCGCTGGAGTCGGGATTTTCACGACTCCCGAGGTTTATTTGAAGTGCATCTCCTTCTGAGGGGAGAAAGAGGTGTTTGCACTTGAAGGAGGTGAAGAAGAGCACTCAGGGCTGGCCAATCTCCCTGCAGGAGTGGACTGTGGCTGCGTGTGGGCGTCCCATTTAGGTGATCGAGTCTTTGCCACGGGAGCATCGCTCTGAAAGCCGAGATTGAAAGAGAAGCCAAGTAACGGCAAAAGCAATTCCAGCTGCTTCAAAACACCTGATTATTCCATGATACCTGATTCAGTTTGTCAGAGTTAGGCTGGGCAGGTCAACTCTGGCTTCAGCAACCGCTCGTGGCTGCAAAACCGTCGAGAGGAGAGCCCGGAAAAAGGATATTTCTAAATAAAAAACTTGGTTTCTCAAAGTGACTTTGGGAAGACGGATGGGGATCATGGGATTCTTGCTCTGAATCAGATTTGTGGCTGGACACCAAGAGAAATGGGTGATGGAGGGCAGATACAGCTCGCTCAGGGTTCAAAGCCAAGTTGTTCGCGCTCGTAGGTCACTTATGGATCTCACCTCCTCCGAGACCTTTTCCTGCATCTTCATCCCTCTCTTCTTCCTGGGGCAAAGAGCAAAACCACTTGAACTGTGGTGTCTCTTTGCACCATCTCATCGTCCTCCACTTGCCATTAAAGTGTCAATATTTTGAGCCCGGTTTGGTGACACTCCGAGGTCCCGGTGCCACCCAGGCTGGATCAACACCTGCCAAGTGTCCCCCGCTGGGGCAGGGTGGGGGTGTCAACCTGGCCAGGATGCACAAAGGCAGAGCAATAAGAATAAATTGGCTTGTCAAAGAGGAGGGCAGATTTGCTATTAATGGAAATAATAGCAGATTACATGGGCTTTTGTCACACAATATAATCAAAGACAGGATCAAAGGGAGGGAATATAACAAATGGTTAGCAGGCAAGACATGCTAATGAGATAAAAACGCTAGCCTTGCCACCTCTCTGAGCTTCAATCGAAGGATAATTGATACTAAATAATGTAATTTTGAGCTCTGGTGAAATGCACTTAAAACCAGCAGACAAGGCTGTGAAAATGTTGTAGTTTTTCTGTTACTCTGCTGTCATTTCTAGCACTTTTTTTTTTTTCTTTTTCTTTGTGGCAGCTGATAGTGTGGGAGCTGTTTGAGAGAGAGGAGAAGTGGGAAAAGCCTGGCTTTGGGGGAGTGCTGGTGATTTTACACCACTTTAATGGGGTGATGTAAAGCCCTCGGGCCTGGGTTGGGGGAAGGTCTGGGATGGCCTCATCTGCAACATTGGGGCAGTTTGGGGGGGGCACAGTGGAAGGAAGATCTGAAGACAATAGAGAGTGTCCAGAGGAAGGAATGAAGGTGGGGAAGGGCCTTGGTTTGGAGCCGTGTGAGGACACTGAGGGCACTTGGTGTGTTCAGCTGGAGCAGAGGAGACTGAGGGGAGACCTCCCTGCAGTTCCAACTGCCTGGGCAGGGGCAGAGGAGGGGCAGGACTGAGCTCTGCTCTGGGGGGAGCAGGGACAGCCCCCAGGGAATGGCTGGAGCTGTGTCAGGGCAGGCTCAGGG